>NW_028254891.1:0-126324 GCF_964263255.1 Lissotriton vulgaris | reverse complement strand
TGTCTTTCAGGAAGGGGCTTAAGACCTGGTTATTGGGACAATAGTTTGCATGTGCCTCCCTGGATGCCTCTCGGCTGATCTGTATAGCGCCAGGACACTCTGTCCGAGTAGCTGAGCTTGCTATAAGACATTTGTCTTATAATTAAATTCAGTACATCAGTATTCCCTCATGTTGATATATAGAGTCACAGTTAGATGATTTCATATTCCAACACAGCATAAGATAATTCTTTTTTATATAATACAATTAGTCCAATTCATTTATGTGCAGAGATTGATGACATTTGTTGAGAACACAACGCGTTTCGACAATGCCTTCACCAGGACTCCGTCACAAAAGGATTACTAAATAGGTAATATATAAACATAATATTTAATCCAGAGTCAAAAGGTGCCCATACTCACTAATATACTATATACATATACATATATTTACATAAAATCTCCTAGAGGCAACATGTATAAGTTTTGAGTTTCATTCAATGAAACAATTGTAATTTATGAAAATGAATAACAATTATACAAACTACAGTAAAACATAAACTTAATATATGACCTAAACACATTAAAATATTTATAAAATGATTTTATTTACAGCTATATTACTGAAAATTATATTAAAAAACAACAATGTTACTTTATTACCTACCTAAATAAACCATATACTTGACAACAATCATTTTACATCATGTTATTTTTGTATCACAGTATTCTATTTATGATACTTCTGTCTCCCGATATTTACAACTCAATATTTTGTCCTAAGTGAAAAAGATGACTCAAGGGCGTCTGACTTTAACAGCCACAAAGGTAATAGGATTTGTCTCCAGGGTCACTAGTGCTGGCCACATCACAACTACTAGGGGACAGTAAAGGGATGGATCTACTGGGAAGCCCTGGTGGGTTCCCCTGGATCTTCTGTGTATTGGTCATGCAGGAAGGTGAAAAGGAGGGAACCCTAAGAAGCAGGCTCCCTGCGAATGACTAGGAAGCTGTGGGTCTGAAGGATGCAGAGAGATAAAATACTCTGCTTGAAGCCTGTGGTGCGCAGCTAGAAGACACACTAAATTGAAGAGAGAAGCAAAAGTACAGACAGAGGTCATAGTCAGGGTTAGGAGCTAAGCAATAGACGACAGACACAAGCTCTCCCTTGGAAGAGGAGCCTTGTGTAAAAGCCAATTGTTAACTATTAATAAACTTATAGAAGCCAGGAAGCTTGAAAAAACCCTCCTGATGGATGAAACTCATCACCAGGAGTTTCAGTCAAAATACTGCTTAACAGCAAGTTTAGAAGTAGATCAGAACACACTTCACAATATTAACCCCTTTGCCACGGGGCTAATTCCCCCACGACGCTGGGGGAGGGGGCCAAGCGCGGCTCCACGGTGCTTATGACGAGCTCAGCTAGTCATACAGCATGGTGGCGCTGTGCTCATGACGAACTGAGCTCGTCATGACCACGCCCGTTTAATGGAACGCCCAGCACAGCAGGGGAATTATCCCTGTGAGCACAGCACCACTTGCCTCATGATGAGGTGAGCTCATCATGAGCACCCAAGGTGTTAATGGATTGAATGTTGTATTTAAAATTATGATTTTAATAGTGGTGAATCCTTAAACATTGAAAGGGTTTAGCACCTTGAACCGTTCTTAATATTGGTGCATTGAAATTTTAATTTAATGTTCCTATGTTTATTTATTGGGGTGCCACAGTGATAAGGTCATTAAGTTTGACTTTTATTACTACACTAAGGATATTGTGCTTAACATCTGTTGGATGCATCGTGATTTTAGGGTTCAGGGCTTACTAGTGTGCCAACTGTTAGAGGCTGTCACCATAGCTATTTCCACCAGCCAACGTGCATAAAATTGTAAATTAATGTGTAGCATTGAGTAGTGTATGCATAATCGGAAAATCCCTGACCTGACTATGATTTATTAGGGTTTTTCTATTGCAGAGGGTCATTCGCCCATTCCACCTTTATGTAACTGGTCTTGGACTGCTCTACCTAGCTACCCAGAGACAGTCAGGTGTTACAAAGGTGTGCTTGTATCCCAGAAATAATAATGTTTGAGCCTTCTTAGTACTTGTGAAAAATAAAATTCTCATCTTTCCCAACTAATAACCCACTTTCTTGCAGTTGCACACTCTAGAATTGCCAGCGGAGCTGGACGCAGATTGAGGAAAAATGCCACAGACACCCTGTGTGACGATCTTGGTGGCTTGACAGATGGACAGCAAGTTTCCCTGATAAAAACTTTGTTAAATCAAAACAAATCAAATCAAAAATACTTTATTCGGTTTTGCAAAAGAAAACCATAAAAGCAGCGTTACAAAGATAAAAAAGTGACAGTTTTAAGACTCAAGTACATTAATGGTAAACATGTATTTAAAAAGAATCGTAAAATATTGGTATAAGCCTGGTAAGAACCTGATACCCATACAGTTTATGTAAAAAGCTGAAATAAAATTTTACCATGTAAAACAGTGGCTACAGTATATAAAAAATTAATTTGGAAAACTCTTACTCAATCGCAAAGCCGATTTTAAGAATACAACCACAAATAAAGTACTTTCTGCTTTTAGCATTTGCAAAAAGCAGAGAGCTGAGCGATCCTGAATAAAGTTCATCCTTTTGAGAAGGGGCTTTAAAAAGAACCTTCTGGGGGCATCATAATGGCGGCAAAAAAACATAAAGTGTGTCAGATCCTGTGGAGATGAATCATCGCAGCCACAGGGAGACAACACCTGGCCTCTATGGTTTCCCTTAGGAACGGCCAATAAGAGGGGTAATAATCAAGCCTGAACCTTGTTAATAGGAACCTCTCATGAGAAGAGAGGGGCCACGTAAGGCAAGGTTCCAGTGAGGGAACGGTTTTGAGTAACATAAATTTACGTATGCTGGGTTTTACCATGTCTGCCCCATCTCTATTTAATTTTTGCCATAGGTAGAAAGTGTTTTTTACATAATCCACGTCCCCAGGGATAATCTTTTCAGGATTTGAAAAAAGGTCTGGACACCCCAATTCATTAAAGCAGGTTTTTAGATATTTTAACCAGGGGATATTGATCATGTTGTCCAAGGACATGGCCTCTTTGAGCAGCTGGTGGTTGAGGACAAGATCTTTATTTAACCAACACTTAAGCCAAAAGAGCAAAGGGCGCATGGCTATAGTGTCACCAATGAATGGGATCCCTGTTTTTTCATGTGTAATTAGATTGGAGGATCCTTTGGGTACTCCCAATAGCTGATTCAAAAAGTTATTCTCTGCCACCTGAATGCCCTTGACTGTTACATATCCCCATAGCTCGCTGCCATAACTGCCAATTGCTACGCTTTTTGCTAGGTATAACTTCAGCATTGCAGCAATTGGGCACTTGCCCATTTTGCTCGCAAAGCTGACAACAGCCCCATTTGCCCATAAAATCTCCCCTCGTTTTCTCTCAACTAGGGCGCCCCAGTTTAGATGGTCATCACTGTAAACCTTGCTTTTTACAGGAAGACTGTCACCAGTGTCCACCACATGGGTACACCAGTTAGTCTGACTGGGTGTCAAGGAGAACATATGTCTGTATGACTGCAAAACTTGTCTACAGTCATGTTGCTGATGTTCAGTGAGGCTGCCATCTAAGGCCACACCATCAACTGAGTCATCCTCAGGGTTCTGAGTGAGCAGGTCTGGGAGAGGGTCACTCTCTTCCTCCTGTCCCTCATCTATAGCCATGAGCAAGCCCATGTCTTCCCTGTTAACATATGCCTTCAGTCTGTTGACATGGAGCACCCTGTGGGGGCTCCTGGGAGTTCCTAGGTCCACCAAGTAGGTAACCTCTCCCTTTTCTCAACAATTGTATGGGGTCCAGACCATTTGTCTTGGAGTGCTGCTGGGGCCACTGGCTCCAACACCCATACCTTCTGTCCTGGCTGATACTCATCGGTTGCGTTAACTATGTTTTGCAAATTCAGAGTATATGAACTACTATTCGCCCCACACAATGTTAGCCCTGCTCTGTCTTATCGCTAGGCACAATGTTTGCTTCCCAAGCCTCGTTTCCATCTCCAATCCAACTCCCGTTTTGACCAATCCTCTCGCGGGATTACGAGACTTGTCTTCCAAGCATCTTTTTGAACAGCGGCTCCTATTGGCCCAAGCCCTGTCACCTCCCTCATAATACCGGGCTCGCCCTTCACTCTGGATCCACGAGATCCAGTGAGGGAACAGCTAGGTACCGAGAGGGTGCAGAGCGTTGCGGGCGTAAGGAACTTTCTCCGGACATCTTCCACTAAGATAAGTCTATTACACGAGATTCTGCCAGGTCTCTAAAATCCTCTCTGTATGTGTTGTTTCCTTCCCAAACAGGGTGTGCCATTTTTGCTCCCACCCCCTCCTGAGTTCTATGGGGCGTGGTTCATTTGTTTACAAGTGAGAATAATCTTCCTTTTCACGCTCATGTACATGTGTGCTTGATCAAAGTTACAAGCCACGGCCAGCAGAGTTACCGGTATTTATCCGGCATCTTTGCCTCCACGCTAACCACTTCGGGGACCATCTCCTTGTCTCCTGACTTTAGGTAGCCTTGTAACAACGGGTAGCCACTTTTGGCCTCCCGCACGGATGGACTTAACACTGTAAGTCTCCATTTTTCAGTCTGTTGCCTTAGATAATCATGCAACAGAGCGCGCTGGATTACACTTCTCAGCGCTAGTTGAGGCCCACCACCCAGGTTTGTGGCACAACTTCTCCTTTGCATCCCATTCATCACGGCCACGGCCTTTGATAGGTATGCCAGCACGTGTCACGCCACCGAGTTGCATCAATTGTTAAAAAATGAACAATATCGATTGATTCTATGTCTCTTTGTTTGTTTATTTGTCTGTTTGTCTTACCATTTGTCTGCAGACTTCTAGGTTCCTCGTAACAGAGGTATAACCCCAGACTTACAAGTTTGTATTTTTTATGCACCTTTTCACACATAGTGCTATTTTTAACTTTCACTGCCTTTGGCAGGGTGGGCCTTAGCGCGCCCAGACCTGTCAAGGTGACACTCGCAAACTGGTCCTGAAGAAAGCCCTGTAAATTCACACATAACACGGGCAGAAACATGTTGACCTCCCTTTAAAAAGGGAAACACCAGTATACTTTATTTGGTTAGTTTCCCCTCACATAGTTTTTAATATGTCAGGTTGACCAGTCAATAAATGATTTTTTGGTACAACCTTGGACATTTTTAAATTCACCACGTTTTCACTCCCTACCCTCACAAAAACCTGCTCCGCAGTCTCCTGGCGTCTCAGCACACCGGGGAGGTATTCGATCTCTCCTGGTGGACCCGATGATGAAGCATGTCACCACTAGGGTGAGTGAGGGTTTCCTGAAAAAATCTTGTATTTTTTCTTGAATTTGGTCTTGCCATACGACCACTTACAACTGGCCTCAATCTCACGTGCTAAAATCATTCTAAACGCTTTTCTGACGGACACTCTTCCTTTGTTTATTTGATACTCAATCAAGACAGCCTTTTGGTCATGCCAAGCTTTCTGCAATTCTTGGCTAGCCTCAAGGTTTTTGGATGCCTTTTCCATATACTCAGCCATCCTGGAGCGGAGACCAAGTACTTAGTCCACTATGTCTTGTTTAGGCTTTTTGAGAGGTAACTCCCATCCTTCCTTCACCAGACATAGGGGTCCTCTTACAGGGTGCCCAAACAACAATTCAAAGGGGCTGAAACCAACCCCCTTTTGAGGGAACTCTCTGTAAGCAAACAAAAGGCAGGGTAGAAGGATGTCCAATCTCCGCCTGAGCTTTTCTGGTAATCCTTTGATCATACCCTTTAGGGTCTTGTTAAATCTTTCAACAAGCCCATTACACTGTGCATGATAAGGAGTGGTGAACTTGTATTTGACACCACATTCCTTCCACATAGCTGTCAAGTATCCTGACATGAAGTTGGCATCTCTGTCAGATACTACCTCCTTAGGAAACCCCACTCTGGAGAAAACTCCAAGTAAGGCCCTAGCCACAAAAGGAGATGTTGTGGTCCTAAGTGGAATTGCCTCTGGGTACCTGGTGGCATGGTCCACCACCACCAGTATGAATCTGTGCCCAGATGCTGTAGGGGGATCCATTGGATCAACAATATCAATCCCCACTCTTTCAAAGGGAACCCCCACCACAGGTAGTGGTATCAGGGGGGCCTTTGTGGTTCTACCTGCTTTAACACTGGCTTGGCAGGTTACACAGGAGTGACAAAACTCCTTGGTGTCTTCAGACATGTGAGGGCAGTGAAAGTGAGGGACAAGCCTGCCCCAAGTCTTATTCTGGCCTAGGTGTCCTGCTAAAGGAATATCATGGGCCAAGGTAAGAAGGAAGCCCCTAAATTGCAGAGGTATAACCAACCTCCTGGTTGTACCAGGCTTGGGGTCTCTACCTTCTGAATAAAGGAGCCCACCATCCCAATATACTTTATGGGTACCTTGAGCATTACCAGCAGCCTCAGCAGCAGCCTGCTGTTTGAGGGGTTCAAGGGAAGGACAGGTTAACTGAGCCTGCCCCAAGTCTTCCCTAGAAGGTCCCCTTGTCCCCAGAAACCCAACCTGATCAGGTTCAAGTTCTTCAGAGACAGTTCCTTCAGGGGTCTCATGATCAGCTTCCTGTGAAGGCTGATCTTCACTTGTAGGCAGTTGGGAAGGCACAGCCTTTACCCTCCTGTTCTTCTTTTTGGAAGGTGCTTGGTCCATTGTTCCAGGATCCAAGACCTGAGGTTCAGAGAGACACTTTTTGGCCTGTGACCTGGTCACAGCAAGGACATGTGATGATATCCCTAACATCTCTGCATGAGTCCTATACTCAACTTCTGACCATAGAGAGCTCTCCAGGTCATTGCCCAACAAACATTCAACTGGGAGATCAGCACAAACCACAACTCTTTTTAGGCCAGTTCCCCTCCCCAGGAAAAGTTAACAATTGCCACACTATGTGTAGTGGTGACATTGCTGGCATTGGTCACCAGGTAATTATCACCTGGCATGTATTGTCCAGGGTCCACAAAGCTAGGTGTCACCATAATGACACTGGCACATGTGTCCCTGTATGCTTGAGCCACTTTGTCATTAATCAAAGGCGTCTGTCTGTATTTGCCCAGATTACTGGGGCTGATGGTAGGGGTCAAATCTATGTCCCCCTCACAAATCAGAACAGCCTGTGTAAGGGTTCTGACTAGGTCAGAATCTCCCTCAGTTCCCAAGGTGATACCCACTACCCCCTTAGTGTGTGGACCAACACTGCTAACTGTACTAGTGGGTGCATGTGCCTTAGGGGCTGCAGTGTTGGGGGCTCCACCCTTTTTACACTCACTTGTCCAGTGAGGGGCGTTTTTACATGTACTACACCAGGGTTTTCTTTGACCTTCTTTCTTCTTCTTCTTGGAAGTTTGGGACCCACCCTCTGTATTAGTTTGGGGCCCTGTTAAGGACTTCTGGTCTTTAGCTTTCTGCTCCCCACCCTTCTGGTCTGTTTTCTTCTGGTCACCACCCTGATTCTGGTTCTGGTTCTTTTGCTTAACTCTGGTTCTAACCCATTTATCTGCCCTCTTTCCCAATTCTTGGGGAGAGGTCAAATCTGAGTCAACCAAATGTTGATGCAACTGCTGGTTCTGACAATTATTTAAAATGTGTTCACTCATAAGCAAATTGTGCAATCCTGTATAATCTGTAACCTTACTTCCCAGCAACCATCCCTCCAGAGCCTTAGTGGCACATTCAACAAATTCAGACCAGTCCTGAGTCTGTGTCTTCTGGGTGTCTCTGAACATTAACCTGTACTGCTCAGTGGTTAAGCCTAACCCACCAATCAGAGCACTCTTCAGGACCAGGTAGTTTCTAGAATCCCCATCACTAACTGTGAGGAGTCTGTCTCGCCCTCTACCTTCAAAGGATAGCCACAAGATTGCTGCCCACTGCTCCTGAGGGATCTGCTGTACTTTGCAGGCTCTCTCAAGTGCAGTCATCCATTTGTGGATATCATCCCCAGCTTAGTAGGGGGGCACAATCTTACTCATGTTTCTGTTATCAAAAGCCCTGTCTTTATCCTTAGGGATAATGCTGCCACCAGTGGGTACTAATCCACTCTCTCTAGACTGCCTTGCTTTAGCAAGTTTCTCTTGGGCCAGGGCAACCTCTAACTCTTGCTTCTGGATCCTAAGTTCAGCCTCTCTCGTCTTGGCCTCATGTTCCATTCTCTGAGGGCTAGTCAACCCCCTTCTGGAGTGACCATGAGCACCTCTAGAAGCCTGGGAGGTATTGGATTCACCTGAGTGATTCCTCCTCCTCCTATGCTCCTGGTTAAGTCCACCTGGGTGTCTGGGTAAGGTCATCCTTACTTCAGTCCCAAATACACTTAAGTTAGCCTGGGTAAGCCGGCTGGTTTGGCACCTGACTATTTCTGCCATCATCAGAATCACTGCTCCCCCTTCTGTCTCCTCTTCTTCTTCCTCCTCATCAGGCTGAACATCTCTAGTGACTTGGTCATCCTCATCTACCTGGACTATGGGGACAGGGGTATCAGTATTGTCATCTTCAGTGGGAGAGCCTCCTTCAGCATTCCCTGTGGGGTCTGCTTTAGAGATCTTTAGAGCCTCAGACTGGTCTAAGAGCTCTCTAAGGTGGTCTGTAGTAGGGGTTGGCCCTGTCCTAAGACATCTTAAGGCACAAAGCTGCCTTAGTTCTTTAAAAAGAGAATATAGCAAATTTGGATGGTGCCTTTGGAGGGCAACTCTCAACAGAGACATTCCCAGTGGAACCCTCTGCTCCAGACATTGCTCTAGTGTGGGTGGATAGGTTGCAATCTACCTACACTGGTGTTTACCTACTAAACCTATCTAGTAGTTGTAGTCAGGGTGTGCTACTCCCTATCCTCTACAACAACTAAGTTCAGTAGAACTTAGGTATACTAGTCTTGTTTTATATGTACCTAGCAGATACCTGTATGATCTTTCAAATGATAATCTCAAAAATTGGAATGGTAAAACAACAGCAAGCTCAAATCCCAATCCGCTGCTCACCAATGTGAGAAGTTGGCCTGGTATATGATGCTCACTAGTTCTAGTGATCACCTTGTACCATGCCAAGCAACCCTTATGATGATTGGTTGTAAGTCAACCTTATAGACCAGCTATCCTAGTGGTAGCGTGGACAAAGCAGTCTTAGGCTAAACTCTGAAAGGCATGTGAAGCAAGCTGTTTTACCATATACAACCCTCTTGAATACCAAATGAATGGACACCACACAGATATATATTGAAAATATATATATTTATTAACTACAAATATCCCCTATACTCTTTATGAGCACAGAAGCACAAGCGTTAAAACAAAACACAGTTAAAATACACAAACATTGCACAATATGGATGAGGGCGGCTGGCCACTCAAACCATATATTAAGAAAGTGGTATAAGATATACCAATCAAAAAGGAAGTAGGCCTAGGGCCTTTAGAATCGCTGGAGCTGATCGGGACTAGCAGTGACTTAGTCGGGAAAGGCCCGCAGGACTCGGGTGCAGTGTTTAAAGTGCATGCATTCACCAATGCTTTGTCTATGGTACGTAAAAGTTACAAAGTTAGTGTTTTAGGAACCTTACGAGTTACCTATAAGGATGAAACCTTAGACACAGACACTAGAGGTGTATACCTGTGTGGGAACACCGGCGTTGCTGAGTTACCTCACCCACAGGAAGCGGGTGCAAAGGTGCGAATTGTCGATGGTGCTTGGAGCTGAAGATGCTGCGATGTGAAGAGTTCCGGTGGATCCAAGGGTGGATCTGAAATGGTGAAGACCTTAAAGCAGAGGGGACAATGTTCAAAGTCACTAGCCAGTGACTACCGTGGAACCAGATTGGAACCAGGCGATGTTGGGTGCAAACAGGCGATGAGGTGTAGCTTCTCTCAGCAGCCACGTGGACACGAAGAGGTCGAGGACGTCCAGGAGTCGATCATGAGCTGTCCCACAAAGGCTCTAGCTGATGGCGGTGTCGGCAACTTGATCGGAGCAAACAGGCCTTGGATAATGCAAGCCATGCAGGAAGTGAAAAAGGCTTATCACTCGGACCAGCAAGGTCAGAGCGGGTGCTCCCTTTTACAGGAGCGAGGGCAAGTCTGGAGCAACCAGACCCGCAGTGTAGATTGTAGGTTTCATCACCAAGATGGCCGCTGATCACATGGCAAGTGGCCGGGATGGCGCGTCAAGTGGCACGATGCAAAAAGGCTCCACGCAGATCGTGGAGATACTGGGGGGCTGATCTTCGGTGGAAGGGCTGCTCGGTTGTAGGGCTTCTCAATCCTCAAAGCACAGCGTCGAGGGTGCCTTGGGTGCTGCGCAGCCAGCTTCTCGGGGTCTATCGAGATGTCCGGTCCCACGTCTCTCGATGCCTCCACGGGTCCCTTCTTTGCAGGGACTGTGGATCGGGCTGTGTGAAGTCTGGGAGTCTGGGTCTCGTTAGGCTCTGGGCTCGGGCTCCGGCGGGAGGCGGCAGCAAAGCAGACGTCGAGTTGCCGGATGGTGCCTGTGTTCACAGGGTGGCCACTCCAAGGCCACAAGGGAGATGCTCTTCAGTCTTCTGTGCAGCAGAATGTCGAAGTCCAGTCGTCTTCTTAGTTTCAAGTTGATTCAGAATGATCTGAGGTGCTATGGCACTGCTCCCACTCTTATTTCCAATCTGAGGGGTGGATCACCTGCTAGGTCCCTCCTCTGGGTGGGACCAGGAAGGTGGGCAGTTACACCCCCTTTCCTCTGTCCAGCTCCTCGCCTGGCCTGGGTCTGGAATGTCCCAGGACCGTTTTGGACTGGCTTATGCACGGGGACACCTTGTGTGCCCCGGGTATGTCTGATTCTATTCAGCCCTGTCCTACCCAATACACAAAATCCTGTCTGGGGTGGTGCTCGCACCTCCCAAGGCAGGAAACCCTTTGTACAAGCCTCCCTCACTGGAAGGACTCCCAGCAGCAGTAAGTCAGACTTGTGTCTGTGGTGGCAGCATCCATTTTGTGATGCTGAGGCTCTGGTTAACTTTAACCGGTGTTAAGGCTATGTACTGTTAGGAATTAGGGCCAGTCTGTCCTCCATGGCCATGCTCCACCATCACATGATCAGCCCTGGGGGGAATATAAGCCCCGCCCTCCTCTCCCTCAGTGCTTGGTATCTTTAATTTTGGGTTCCAGGTGCTGGGTTGTTGTTCCTGAGCTATAGCTTGTCTGGGGTTCACGGGCTCGTGTTCCCTGGGTTATTGGATCCTGTTTTGGTTAGCCTCATTTCCTTACCCTTCCCCTCCCTCCCCTCGTTACGTTAATCAGCCTTACTTCCTTTCCCTTTTGTTGGCACCTTGCTCCTTGGAGCTCGTGATTTGTATACTTTGGTCTGGAATAGCCGAGGTACACCGGGGCTCCGGTTTACTCGGCTACAAGCAGAAGAAGAAGCGTGTGTTCGCGCTAAGAAGTAACTCTTACCGGTGCCTTCGGTTTCTACACGGAAGCAGCGCACTCGGCGTCCGTATCTTGTGTAGGCAATCCGCCTCTTTGTGTGCCGCTTGGGCGTTTTCTGCCGCGCTGAGCGGAGCTGCAGACGCTGCCGATCACGGAAGAGTGTTTACTTGTTGTTGAGAACTTTTATCTGTCGGCGTAAGGAAAGACGCTTTTGGACATTGTTTTGGGGGTTTTTTATGCCTATGGACATGGCTTTTTCCCCCTAGAAGCCCTGATTAGTGCATTTGTTTCCCGAGTGCACTCTCCCTTTCATTAACCCCTTCTGGAATTGGAAACTCCCTTCTACTTCGGAGTTTCACTCTCCTTGCTGCAGAGACCTCCCGAAAGCAGATCCTGTGTTATCCACAAGTAAGGAGATTGTGGGTTGTGTATGGTGGAGTGTGGTTATGAGACAGGGGTGAAAGGGAGGGTACAAAGAGAAATAGGAGAAATACTGATTCTGTGTATCTTGTATTTCTAGACATAGAGGCGTGGAGGTGGAAGTTGGATATCGTAGTCCAGTCCAGCTTGGGGTGAAGCATTTTGACGTCCCTTCCCTTTGAATTCCTTTCCGGCCCCCTATCCTAGACTCGAGTGTCTTCTTATGGTGTTTATTTCATGAGTCGCATTAGAGTCGGGGTAGTGGGTTGGGCATACGTCGTTCCTGCAGTGTCTGGGCCGGTGGAAACCAACAGAATACCAAGCCCACGAAATTAATACACTGCCTGGACGAGGTATGGATGAGGATTTAGGTGGTTCTACGGAGGGAGCCGAAAGGGTTCCTACTTTTCAGGATATAATAGGGGCTGTTGCTGCATTGCAGACTCAGGTGCAAGATCTACAGCAGGAGAATGCAGGACTAAAACAGGAGCTGGGAGCAGTGAGAGCCAGAGAACAGCTGAGAGAGAGGGGACATGGTCCTGTTATACAACCAGCCACTTTTCAATACGGAGGTGGGACAGGTCAGAGAGCAGAGGGGGGTGCTCCCGTAGCGGTAACTGTCACAACACCTGTCCCTGTACCTTTGGCCCCCCCTGAGAGATTCATGGGAGATAGTAATAAGTTTGGGACTTTTATGACGCAATGTCAACTGCATTTTTTGTGCAGGCCAACTGCTTTTCCGGATGACACGGCAAAAGTGGCGTTTACCATCTCGTATTTGGCTGGCACAGCCGCGCAGTGGGCTACCCCTCTTGTGGATAACGATGATCCGGTTATACATGACTATCGGACATTTAAAGAACTGATGAGAGGCCTCTTTGCTAAACATGCGTTTATGCAGGCAAGCGATGCAGAGCTCCTAAAGTTGCGACAGGGCAGACAGGATTTGCTAACATATATCTCGACATTTAATAGATTGGTATCGGAGACACACTGGCCAACAGACAAACGGACATCCTTGTTCTATCAGGGGTTGTGTGACGAATTAAAGGACGTGGTGTCGCAGGTGGTAGATCCCCCTGAAGACTGTGCCGCCTTTATAGATCTGGTGGTGAAGTTAAATCACAGGTTGTCTGAGAGGCGGGGCGATCGTAGTCGAGGTCAGTTGTCTAGGTGGTATTATCCAAAACCAGAAACAAAGCCACCTGGTGAACAAAAAACTGCCCCTGAACCCATGGAGATAGGCGGAGTGAGAGGTCCGTTAACCATGGAAGAGAAGAGGCGAAGGAGAGAGATGAATTTATGTCTGTACTGTGGTCAAGGCGGCCACTTTGCCCGTGAGTGTCCAGTTAAACCTTCAGGTCTGGCCTTCAGTAAAAAGATAGCCTGTGTACATGGGAATCGGGGTTCAGAGGTTAGGAGAGGAGCAGTGGGGACCTACGAAGTACTGGGAGCAATAGACCAGATTCCTCGGCATTTTATGATCCCTGCACATTTACTGTGGGCTGGAAGGAGCCGTGTCTCCGTGTCAGTACTGTTGGATTCCGGAGCCACTGGAAATTTTATCGACATATCATTAGCGGATACATTGGGGATTCCATGTCGGTACAAACAACAGCCAGAGCCGGTAAGGGCTATTGATGGGACCGAATTGACCTCAGGCTCTATCACACGTCAAACTGAACCCATCACATTGTTGTGTGAAAACGGACACTCGGAGTTAGTGGTCTTTGACCTTATAGATGCCCCTTCCTTTGGTGTGGTGTTGGGAGTCCCATGGCTTCAGAAGCACAACCCGAGGATAGATTGGGTGCAACGTTTGGTTACCCTAGATTCCAAATTTTGTCTTACGCATTGCTATAAGGAAGCTAGTGAACAGACCTCTCCTTTGTCTTGTGCTGGAGTAGAAAGGATGACTATCCCTGGACAGTATTCTGCCTTTCAGGAGGTCTTTGATGAGACCCAGGCGCAGGGTCTCCCTCCGCACAGGTCGTTCGACTGTAAAATTGACTTAATACCAGGTGTTCCTTTACCATCTTGTCGCATTTATGCCCTCTCGGAACCTGAAGAAGTGCATCTCAAAGAGTATCTGGACGAGATGTTGAGGATGGGTTTTATTCGTCCCTCTTGCTCGCCTGTGTCCTCGGCTATCTTCTTCATTCCGAAGAAGGAAGGGACCTTGAGGGCATGTGTAGACTACAGGGCCTTGAATAAGGCTACTGTTAAGAATAGGTACCCTCTTCCACTCATTCCTGTGCTATTAGACCAACTACGCAAAGCAACCATATTTACGAAACTGGACTTGCGGGGTGCTTATCATCTCATCCGAGTGCGGCCCGGGGATGAGTGGAAAACGGCGTTTAAGACCAAATTTGGCCTATTCGAGTATTGCGTAATGCCGTTCGGTTTATGTAATGCACCGGCGGCATTCCAATACTTTATCAACGAGGTTCTCCGAGAACAACTGGACCGAAGTGTCATAGTCTATTTGGATGACATCTTGATTTTCTCGGAGACAAGGGCGGAACACCACGACCACGTAGCGGAAGTATTGCAGAAGTTGCAGGACAACCATTTGTATGCCAAGCTGGAGAAGTGCCAGTTTGGTACACAAAAAGTGGAATTCCTGGGGTTCATCATCACAGCTGAGGGTATCCGAATGGATCCCAGGAAAATAGAGGCTATTATCACCTGGCCTACTCCAACCACGGTTAAACAGATTCAGGCACTTTTGGGGTTCGCCAACTTTTATCGGCGCTTTATCCCCAATTTTTCTGACATCGTCTCTCCTATGACTCGATTATTGAGGAAGGGGGTTTCCTTTGACTGGTCCTCTGAAGTTCAGAATGCTTTCCGTTCATTGTTGAGGTCCTTTACGTCAGCCCCTGTATTGGTACATCCCGATACTGCTTTACCGTTTTTTGTGGAAACGGACGCTTCCTTGTGTGCGGTAGGAGGGGTGTTGTCCCAGAGGGATGCTGAATCAGGTCTGATGCATCCTATCGCCTTCTTCTCTAAAACCTTGCTGCCTGCGGAGCGCAATTATACTGTTGCAGAGAGGGAGCTGCTGGCAGTGAAATTGTCGTTCGAGGAGTGGCGCCATTATCTTTGGGGCGCTAGACATAAGATCACTATCTATACGGATCACAAGAACTTAGAATTCTTTCGCTCTGCTCGTGCGTTAACACCTCGGCAGATGCGGTGGGTCTTGTTTTTTAACGAGTATGACTTTGTCATTACTTATCGACCCGCCGCACAGCAGATAAAATCAGATGCCCTTTCCAGGATCCATGTGGAGGGGAGGGGGGAGAGTAGAGTGAAGGAGGATAGACCCATGGTCAGTGCTGAAAAGATTGTAGGGGTGACGCAAGTTGAGGATTTCCCCACTCTAATCAAACGGCACCTTCAACAACTGGATTTGGCCCCTTGGATGGCGGTGCCACAGGTGTCGATGCAGGATGGGCTATTGTATCATGGGGACCGTTTGTTTGTGCCCCCTTCCCTTCGACAGAAGGTATTGGAGTGGTGTCATTCCTCTTCATTGGTAGCACATCCAGGGATACAAAAGACGAGGGAGATGTGTCTGCGTTGGTTTTGGTGGGATTCACTGCTCAGGGATATCCAGGGTTATGTGGCAGCGTGTCCGGTGTGTGCCATCAATAAACCTTCCCACACCAAGCCATCTGGTCTGTTGCAGCCCTTAGAGGTCCCTCCTGCTCCTTGGCATACTATTAGTATGGATTTTGTGACGGACTTACCTTTGGTGTCAGGACATACCGCGATACTGGTGGTGGTTGATCTGTTCACAAAGATGGCACATTTTATTCCCTTACCCAAGGTGCCTACGGCGAGAGAGATGGCATTAGTCTTCATGTCATCAATAGTTAGACTCCATGGGTTACCATCTGCAATTGTGTCGGACAGGGGAGCACAGTTTGTGTCTCATTTCTGGACGGAATTGTGTTCGGTGTTGAAGATAGAGATAAGGTTGTCATCAGCATATCATCCGCAATCAGATGGTCAGACTGAACGGACGAACCAGACCATGGAGCAATACTTGAGGTGTTTGGTTACGTCCTTGTCCTGTGATTGGAGGGTGGCTCTTCCCATTGCGGAATTTGCGTATAATAACAGCTTGCATTCCGCTTTGGGTATGACTCCTTTTTTCTGTTCATTGGGTTATCACCCCAGGGCGTTAGCCATCCAGCCAACGGGGCGTGTGCCAGCCATAGACGATGTATGTAGGTCCCTGGGTGGGATATGGGACAGAGCACGAGAGCAGTTACAGGCCTCCAAAGAATCTATGAAGGCTCAGGCAGACAAACACAGAGTTCCCGCTCCTCTATATAAGGTAGGGGATCAGGTGTGGCTAGCTTCGCGCAATCTTAGGTTGCAGGGCTCTCGTAAACTGCAGCCTCGGTTTGTGGGACCATTCGCCATACAGCAAGTGATTAATCCTGTGGCTATGAAGCTAGTTTTGCCCAATGAATACAAGGTCCATCCTGTGTTTCATACATCACTGCTGAAGCCCTATGTTCCATCAACACAGGTTTTACCACCTCCCCCTCCTTTGTTGGTCGATGGGGAAGAGGAGTTCGAGGTTCAGACTATTTTGGATTCCCGGCGTAGGAGGGGGCGACTCTTCTACCTGGTGGATTGGAAGGGTTATACACCTGAGGATCGGACCTGGGAACCAGCTGGTAGCATACACGCTCCTCGGCTGGTTCGAGCGTTCCATAGACAGCATCCCTCTAAACCCCGTCCGGTTGGGAGGGCCTTTGGGGGGGGATACTGTTAGGAATTAGGGCCAGTCTGTCCTCCATGGCCATGCTCCACCATCACATGATCAGCCCTGGGGGGAATATAAGCCCCGCCCTCCTCTCCCTCAGTGCTTGGTATCTTTAATTTTGGGTTCCAGGTGCTGGGTTGTTGTTCCTGAGCTATAGCTTGTCTGGGGTTCACGGGCTCGTGTTCCCTGGGTTATTGGATCCTGTTTTGGTTAGCCTCATTTCCTTACCCTTCCCCTCCCTCCCCTCGTTACGTTAATCAGCCTTACTTCCTTTCCCTTTTGTTGGCACCTTGCTCCTTGGAGCTCGTGATTTGTATACTTTGGTCTGGAATAGCCGAGGTACACCGGGGCTCCGGTTTACTCGGCTACAAGCAGAAGAAGAAGCGTGTGTTCGCGCTAAGAAGTAACTCTTACCGGTGCCTTCGGTTTCTACACGGAAGCAGCGCACTCGGCGTCCGTATCTTGTGTAGGCAATCCGCCTCTTTGTGTGCCGCTTGGGCGTTTTCTGCCGCGCTGAGCGGAGCTGCAGACGCTGCCGATCACGGAAGAGTGTTTACTTGTTGTTGAGAACTTTTATCTGTCGGCGTAAGGAAAGACGCTTTTGGACATTGTTTTGGGGGTTTTTTATGCCTATGGACATGGCTTTTTCCCCCTAGAAGCCCTGATTAGTGCATTTGTTTCCCGAGTGCACTCTCCCTTTCATTAACCCCTTCTGGAATTGGAAACTCCCTTCTACTTCGGAGTTTCACTCTCCTTGCTGCAGAGACCTCCCGAAAGCAGATCCTGTGTTATCCACAAGTAAGGAGATTGTGGGTTGTGTATGGTGGAGTGTGGTTATGAGACAGGGGTGAAAGGGAGGGTACAAAGAGAAATAGGAGAAATACTGATTCTGTGTATCTTGTATTTCTAGACATAGAGGCGTGGAGGTGGAAGTTGGATATCGTAGTCCAGTCCAGCTTGGGGTGAAGCATTTTGACGTCCCTTCCCTTTGAATTCCTTTCCGGCCCCCTATCCTAGACTCGAGTGTCTTCTTATGGTGTTTATTTCATGAGTCGCATTAGAGTCGGGGTAGTGGGTTGGGCATACGTCGTTCCTGCAGTGTCTGGGCCGGTGGAAACCAACATGTACATGTCGTGTCCCTCTAGAAGGGTGGAATGCTATCCCCGTTGACAGAACTGTCGAGGGTATAGTATTCCAAATCATATGACACCTTACTCGACATGTTTTGATAGAGCCAAACCAAAGTTAGCATATAACCGCGAGGATTATAATGCACTTAAGAGTATATGGTATGGCAATATCCCGGAACAGCTAAGAGAGTTGTTCCCGACAGCTGCAGACAGGCTCAGCTCATGCTAGAGCACCATCTCACATGAAACCACGCACTCTGCTCCCAGGATTGCAGGGGCCTTCCATAGGAATGGCTTATAGGTTAACATGTGTCCAGTTAAGGTTAGATATAGGTATACTATATCTAAGCAAGAGGTGATTACACCAACTTACCCCAGCTGAGTGATCAGCCAGTCGTGTCAAATATGGAGGCCAGGCCAGGGGTGGCACAATACATGCTGCAGCCCCTGGTAGGCCTTGGATGCACCTATGCCCTGGGTACCTATGGTACACAGTTACAGGGGCCTATAAGGTGAACCAGTATCCAATTCGTAATGCACCTAGAGTGCATTGGCAGTAATTTAGAGAGAGAACAGCAGGCTGAGGGTCTGATTAGCATGCCCACAACCTCATTAAGTCAGAAACCAGTGAAGCAAAAAGCAAAAATTTGGGGTGACCATAGGATAGCAGACCCTACTCTCCTACACAACAGTTCTGTCGACGGGGATAGCATTCCACCCTTCTAGAGGGACACAACATGTACATAGCCTTAACCCCGGTTAAAGTTAACAGAGCCTCAGCATCACAAAATGGATGCTGCCACCACAAACACAAGTCTGACCTCCTGCCGCTGGGAGTCCTTCCAGCGAGGCAGGCTTGGACAAAGGGTTTCCTGCCTTGGGAGGTGCGAGCACCAACCCAGACAGGATTTTGTGTATTGGGTAGGACAGGGCTGAATAGAATCAGACATGCCTGGGGCACACAAGGAGTACCCGTGCATAAGCCAGTCCAAACCGGTCCTGGGACTTTCCAGACCCAGGCCTGGTGAGGAGCTGGACAAAGGAAAGGGGGGTGTAACCGCCCCCCTTCCTGGTCCCACCCAGAGGAGGGACCTAGCAGGTGATCCACCCCTCAGATTGGCAATAAGAGTGGGAGCAGTGCCATAGCACCTCAGATCATCCTGAATCAACTTGAAACTAAGAAGACGACTGGACTTCGACATTCTGCTGCACAGAAGACTGAAGATCATCTCCCTTGAGGCCTAGGAGTGGGCACCCAGTGAACACAGGAACCATCCAGCAACTCGACGTCTGCCCGCCCGAGCCCAAGCTCAGAGCCTGACGAGACCCAGACTCCCAGACTTCTCACAGCCCGATCCACAGTCCCTGCAAAGAAGGGACCCTTGGAGGCACCGAGAGACGTGGGACCGGACATCTCGAAAGACCCCCGAGAAGCTGACTGCGCAGCACCCAAGGCACCCTTGATGCTGTGCTTTGGGGATTTAGAAGCCCCACAACCGAGCAGCCCATGCACCGAAGATCAGCCCCCCAGCATCTCCATGATCTGTGTGGGGCTCTTTTGCATTGTGCCACTCGATGCGCCATCCCTGCCACTTGCCACGTGGCCAGCGGCCATCTTGGCGATGAAACCTACAATCTACACTGCGGGTCTGGTTGCATCAGACTTGCCCTCGCTCCTGTAAATGGGAGCACCCGCTCTGACCTTGCTGGTCCGAGTGATAAGCCTTTTTCACTTCCTGCGTGGCTTGCATTAGCCAAGGCCTGTTTGCTCCGATCAAGTTGCCGACACCGCCATCAACTAGAGCCTTTGTGGGACAGCTCGTGATCGACTCCTGGACATCCTCAACCTCTTCGTGTCCACGTGGCTGCTGAGAGATGCTATACCTCATCGCCTGTTTGCACCCGGCATCGCCCGGTTGCAATCTGGTTCCACGGTAGTCACTGGCTAGTGACTTTGAACATTGTCCCCTCTGCTTTTAGATCTTCACCACTTCAGATCCACACTTGGATCCACCGGAACTCTTCACATCGAGTCGCCTGCAGCATCTTCAGCTCCAAGCACCATCGACCTGCGTGACGAAACCCAACACTACTTCGCACCTGTGCACCCGCTTCCTGTTGGTGAGATAACTCAGCAACACCGCTGTTCCCACACTGTTATACACCTCTAGTGTCTGTTAAGCATGGGCAAATTTTGCAAATCTGCCGTTCGCGAATTTGAGTATTTGCGAACTCGCAATCCGCAAAATCCGCGAATTCTCGCAAATTTGCTGATTTTTTCCTTTTTTTGTGTTTGCAAGGGTTTCTGCCAGTTCGCGGGGGTTTTGTACCAGTTCGCAATTGCGAACTTACTTGTCGGCTCGCAACGGTCGCGACTATTTTGTTTCTACGTCTGTTTCATCATCACAGGTTCACAGCACCCTCTGTTTCACCCATGCCACCCTCTGGTACATCAATGCCACCCTCTGGTTCTTCACTGTAGATTATGGGGGGGGGAAAAGCAAGCACACCTGCCCTGCTTCAACTGACATGAATTAATTTGGGGTTGATTTATTAATGTGTCAATGTTTTAAAATTCCAGTCTGGCACCTGCTTCCTTATCTGTAATTTGCTTTCTGTTGCAGTGCAATTTTCTTTCTCCAGGACCTTTGTGGCCTACTTGTAGCTATTCTATGAGCCTGCTGTAAGGGTCAGAGCAGGGTCAAAGAATTGTTGCAACTAGCAACTGAACTCTGGAGGGGCCCCAGTCAGGAAGCACTACAGGGAATGGTTACTAATGATGAGTTTGAACTTTTGCACCTGCTGAGTGCTTTCAGTTTTGCAAAACTCGTTTTTCTGCAGAACAGCAACTGTAATGCCCCAAACAAACATAGGCAACTGAACTCTGGAGGGGCCCCTCAGGAAGTACTACAGGGAATGGTTACTAATAATGAGTGAACTTTTGCACCTGCTGAGTGCTTTCCGTTTTGCAAAACTCGTTTTTCTGCAGAACAGCAACTGTAATGCCCCAAACAAACTTACTTGTGAAAGTTGATTTCTAATCTAAAAGGGATCCAAAGAAAGTCAAAAGGCCTCAAATCTAAAAAAGTGCAGGCAAATGTCAACCTGAGGAGTTATTCTGATAAAAATCATCATTTTCAGAAGGTCTATGCTGCTTGCTAGTGTATTTCTTGTGCAGAATTGCAAATTTTGTAATTTCGCGAGTGCAAGATTGTTGCTCCCCGCCGCACCTACATGTTCGCTATTGCGAACTCTCGCGATGCGTCGCCAAACTCCCGCGGGATCCCGCAGCAAGATCCAAAAGGCTGCAGCACTCGCAAAATATCGAGAAAAACAACTCGGCAAACGCTGAATGACGGTAAGTGAACGCCGCACGCCGCAATATTGTATCACCAAGAAAAAAAATCCGCTGCGTGCGAATTTGCGTATTTTCGGTAAATTCGCGAGAGTTCGCGGATTGCAAATTTACCGAAAATACGCAAAATCCGTGAGCGAAACGGATTTTCCACTCATGCTTAGTGTCTGTGTCTTTAGTTTCATCCTTATAGGTCACTCGGAGGTTCCTAAAACACTAACTTTGTAACTTTTACGTACCATAGACAATGCATTGGTGAATGCGTGCACTTTAAACACTGCACCTGAGTTCCGCGGGCCTTTCCCGACTTAGTCGCTGCTAGTCCCGATCAGCAATTCCCAGGCCCTAGGCCTACTTCCTTTTCGATTGGTATCTCTTATACCACTTTCTTAATATATGGTTTGAGTGGCCAGCCGCCCTCATCCATATTGTGCAACTTTTGTGTATTTTGACTGTGTTTTGTTTTAACGCTTGTGCTTCTGTGCTCATAAAGAGTATAGGGGATATTTGTAGTTAATAAATATATATATATTTTCAATATATATCTGTGTGGTGTCCTTTAATTTGGTATTCAAGGGGGTTGTATATGGTAAAACAGCTTGCTTCACATGCCTTTCAGAGTTTAGCCGAAGACTGCTTTGTCCATGCTACCACTAGGATAGCTGGTCTATAAGGTTGACTTACAACCAATCATCATAAGGGTTGCTTAGCATAGTACAAGGTGATCACTAGAACTAGTGAGCATCATATACCAGGCCAACTTCTCACTGTCATCAAATAGGACGCCCAGGTAGGAGGAGGTTGTGGTTATGGTTATTTTTTCACTATTTACAGTGAAGGGGTAATTACGCTTCGGGCAGGTTCCAACTTACAATATGTAGGATTTGGAGTTATTTATGGCTAAGTCAAAGTCAACCATAAAGCTGTGGAAAGCGGCCAGTAAGGACAGCAGGCCTCTTGCCGTTCTAGCCAGGAGGACTGTGTTGGAGTGCAAAAAAACGATGGATTTAGGCCCAGATTTCTGTACTGGGGTGAATGTATAACATTGCACTGCATTCTGTCCATCAACTGTTGTTTTTCCATTTGTCACCCCGAGTGGGATGCGTATGCTCAGACGTGAGTCCCATGCTCTCCACATCACTGAAGTAAAGCTATCCTGGCTGAAGACGGCTGATAGCCAGAAACCGGTCCAAGGATGCTTGATTCCGGTCCAGGAAAGACATGGCTTGGCAGTTCGGGCTGGACTGTTCTCATGAGGCCCAGGGTCAAGGCTGATTTGCATATGGCCATGTCTGAACTGGGGTGGTGTGGAGTGCAAAAAAACGATGGATTTAGTCCCAGATCTCTGTAATGAGTTAAATGTATGACATTGTTCTGCATTCTGTCCATCAACTGTTGTTTTTGCATTTTCTCACCCCGAGTGGGTGGGTATGATGAGACGTGAGTCCCATGCTCTCCACACCACTGGAGTCTAGCTATCCTGGCTGAAGACAGCTGATAGCCAGAAACCGGTCCTAGGATGCTTGATTCCGGTCCAGGAAAGACATGGCTTGGCAGTTCGGGCTGGACTGTTCCCATGAGGCACAGGGTCAAGGCTGATTTGCATATGGCCATGTCTGAACTGGGGTGGTGTGGAGTGCAAAAAAACGATGGATTTAGGCCCAGATCTCTGTACTGGGGTGAATATATGACATTGTTCTGCATTCTGTCCATCAACTAATGTTTTTGCATTTGTCACCCCGAGAGGGATGGGTATGCTCAGACGTGAGTCCCATGCTCTCCACATCACTGGAGTAAAGCTATCCTGGCTGAAGACGGCTGGTAGCCAGAAACCGGTCCAAGGATGCTTGATTACAGTCCAGGAAAGACATGGCTTGGCAGTTCGGGCTGGACTGTTCCCATGAGGCACTGGGTCAATTCTGATTTGCATATGGCCATGTTTGAACTGGGATGGTGTGGAGTGCAAAAAAACTATGGATTTAGTCCCAGATCTCTGTACTGGGGTGAATATATAACATTGTATTGCATTCTGTCCATCACCTGTTGTTTTTCCATTTGTCAACCCAAGTGGAATGGGTATGATCAGACGTGAGTCCCATGCTCTCCACACCACTGGAGTCAAGCTATCCTGGCTGAAGACAGCTGATAGCCTGAAACCGGTCCTAGGATGCTTGATTCCGGTCCAGGAAAGACATGGTTTGGCAGTTTGGGCTGGACTGTTCCCATGAGGCACAGGTTAAAGGCTGATTTGCATATGGCCATGTCTGAACTGGGGTGGTGTGGAGTGCAAAAAAACGATGGATTTAGGCCCAGGTCTCTGTACTGGGGTGAATGTATGACATTGTTCTGCATTCTGTCCATCAACTGTTGTTTTTGCATTTTCTCACCCCGAGTTGGATGGGTACGATCAGACGTGAGTCCCATGCTCTCCACACCACTGGAGTCAAGGTATCCTGGCTGAAGACAGCTGATAGCCAGAAACCGGTCCTAGGATGTTTGATTCCGGTCCAGGAAAGACATGGCTTGGTAGTTCGGGCTGGACTGTTCCCATGAGGCACAGGGTCAAGGCTGATTTGCATATGGCCATGTCTGAACTGGGGTGGTGTGGAGAACCAAAAAACGATGGATTTAGACCCAGATCTCTGTACTGGGGTGAATGTATGACATTGTTCTGCATTCTGTCCATCAACTGGTGTTTTTGCATTTGTCACCCCAAGTGGGATGGGTATGCTCAGACGTGAGTCCAATGCTCTCCACACCGCTGGAGTCAAGCTATCCTGGCTGATGACGGCTGATAGCCAGAAACCGGTCCTAAGATGCTTGATTCTGGTCCAGGAAAGACATGGCTTGGCAGTTCGGGCTGGACTGTTCCATGAGGCATAGGGTCAAGGCTGATTTGCATATGGCCATGTCGAAACTGGGGTGGAGTAAAGCGCAAAAAAAATTGATGGATTTAGCCCCAGATCTCTGTACTGGGGTGAATGTATAACATTGTATTGCATGCTGTCCATCACCTGTTGTTTTTCCATTTGTCACCCCGAGTGGGATGGGTATGCTCAGACGTGAGTCCCATGCTCTCCACATCACTGGAGTAAAGCTATCCTGGCTGAAGACGGCTGATAGCCAGAAACTGGTCCTAGGATGCTTGATTCCGGTCTAGGAAAGACATGGCTTGGCAGTTCGGGCTGGACTGTTCTCATGAGGCACGGGGTCAATGCTGATTTGCATATAGCCATGTTTGAACTGGGATGGTGTGGAGTGCAAAAAAACAATGGATTTAGTCCCGGATCTCTGTACTGGGATGAATGTATGACATTGTTCTGCATTCTGTCAATCAACTGTTGTTTTTGCATTTTCTCATCCCAAGTGGGTGGGTATGATCAGTTGTGATTCCCATGCTCTCCGCACCACTGGAGTCAAGCTATCCTGGCTGAAGACAGCTGATAGCCAGAAACCGGTCCTAGGATGCTTGATTCCGGTCCAGGAAAGACCTGGCTTGGCAGTTCGGGCTGGACTGTTCCCATGAGGCACAGGGTCAAGGCTGATTTGCATATGGCCATGTCTGAACTGGGGTGGTGTGGAGTGCAAAAAAACGATGGATTTAGTCCCAGATCTCTGTACTGGGTTAAATGTATGACATTGTTTTGCATTCTGTCCATCAACTGTTGTTTTTGCATTTTTCACCCCGAGTGGGTGGGTATGATGAGACGTGAGTCCCATGCTCTCCACACCACTGGAGTCAAGCTATCCTGGCTGAAGACGGCTGATAGCCAGAAACCGGTCCTAGGATGCTTGATTCCAGTCCAGGAAAGACATGGCTTGGCAGTTCGGGCTGGACTGTTCCCATGAGGCACAGGGTCAATGCTGATTTGCATATGGCCATGTCTGAACTGGGATGGTGTGGAGTGCAAAAAAACGATGGATTTAGTCCCAGATCTCTGTACTGGGGTGAATGTATGACATTGTTCTGCATTCTATCCATCAACTGTTGTTTTTGCATTTTCTCAACCCAAGTGGAATGGGTATTGTGAGAAGTTGGCCTGGTATATAATGCTCACTAATTCTTAGTGATCACTTTGTACCATGCCAAGCAACCCTTATGATGATGGTTGTAATTCAACCTTGTAGACCAGTTATCCTAGTGGTAACGTGGACAAAGCAGTCTTAGGCTAAACTCTGAAAGGCATGTGAAGCCAGCTGTTATACCATACACAACCCCCTTGAATACCAAATGAAAGGGACACCACACAGATATATATTGAAAATATATATTGATTTATTAACTATAAAACCCCCTGGACTCTTTATGAGCACAGAAGCACAAGCGTTAAATCACAAGACAGTTTAAAATACACAAAAGTTGCACAATATGGATGAGCCCTAGGGGCCACCTAAACCATATACTAAGAACGTATTATAAGAGATACCAATAGGAAAGTGAAGAGGCCTAGGGCCTTGGGAATCGCTGGAGCTATTCGAGACTAGCAGTGACTAAGTCGGGAGAGGCCCAGGGGACTCGGGTGCAGTGTTCAAAGTGCACGCACTTTCCAATGCAAAGTCTATGGTGCGTAAAAAGTACAAAGTTAGAAAGTTAGGAACCTTTCGGGTGACCTACGGAGCTGAAACTTAAGACACAGGCCCTTGAGATGTGTACCAGTGCAGGAGCACTGGCGGAGCTGAGTTACCTCACCCACAGCAAGCGGGTGCACAGGGTCGAAGTAGTGTCGGGTTTCGTCACGCTGGTCGATGGTGCTTGGAGCTGAAGATGCTGCAGGCGGCTCGATGTGAAGAGTTCTGGTGGATCCAAGGGTGGATCTGAAGATGTGAAGACCTGAAAGCAGAGGGGACAGTGTTCAAAGTCACTAGCCAGTGACTACCGTGGAACCAGATTGGAACCAGGCGATGTCGGCTGCAAACAGGCGTTGTCAGGTAGCTTCTTTCTGCAGCCACGTGGTTACCCAGGGTCGAGGACGTCCAGGAATCGGTCACGAGCTGTCCCACTTAGGCTTCTTGCTGTTGCAGTGTCGGCGACCTGATCGGAGCAAACAGGCCTTGGCAAATGCAAGCCACGCAGAAGTGGAAAGATGCTTAACACTCGGACCAGCAAGGTCAGAGCAGGTGCTCCTTCTCACAGGAGCTTGGGTAGGTCTGGAGCAACCAGACCTGCTGTGTAAATCGTCGGTTTCGTCGCCAAGATGGCCGCTGACCACGTGGCTAGTGGCCGGGATGGCGCGTCAAGTGGCACAATGCAAAAGGGCCCCACGCAGATCGTGGAGATGCTGGAGGGCTGATCTTCGTTGCAAGGGCTGCTCGGTGGTGGGGGTTCTCAGTCCCGAAAGCACAACGTCGAGGATGCCTCAGAAGCTGCGCAGTCAGCTTTTCGAGTGTCTTCCAAGAGGTCCGGTCCCACGTCACTCGGTGCCTCCACGGGTCCCTTCTTTGCAGGGACTGTGGATCGGGCTCTGAGAGGTCTGGGAGTCTGGTTCTTGTCGGGCTCTGGGCTCGGGCTCCGGCGGGAGGCGGCAGGCAAAGCAGATGTCGAGTTGCTGGTTGGTACCTGTGTTCACAGGGTGGCCACTCCTAGGCCACAAGGGAGATTCTCTTCAGTCTTCTGTGCAGCAGAATGTCGAAGTCCAGTCTTCTTCTTCGTGTAAAGTTGATTCAGGATGATCTGCTGTGCAATGGCACTGCTCCCACTCTTATTCCCAATCTGAGGGGTGGATCACCTACTAGGTCCCTCCTCTGGGAGGAACCAGGAAGGGGGGCGGTTACACCTCCTTTCCTTTGTCCAGTTCCGCGCCAAGCCTGGGTCTGGAAAGTCCCAGGACCGGTTTGGACTGGCCTATGCACGGGGACACCTTGTGTGCCCCGGGCATGTCTGATTCTATTCAGCCCTGTCCTACCCAATACACAAAACCCTGTCTGGGGTGGTGCTCGCACCTCCCAAGGCAGGAAACCCTTTGTCCAGGCCACCATCTGCCGAGTTTCGGTCAGCAGCAGGCCAGACTCGTGTCTGTGGTGGCAGCATCCATTTTGTGATGCTGAGGCTCTGTTTAACTTTAACCGGGGTTAAGGCTACACACATGTTGTGTCCCTCTAGAAGGGTGGAATGCTATCCCCGTCGCCAGAATAGGCGAGGGGATAGTATTCCAATTCGTATGACACCTTACTCGACATGTTTTGATAAAGCCAAACCAAAGATAGCAAATAACCGCGAGGATTATAATGCACTTAAGAGTATATGGTATGGCAATATCCCGGAACAGCTTAGGGAGTGGTTCCCGACAGCTGCAGACAGGCTCAGCTCATGCTAGAGCACCATCTCACATATTTCCAAGCACTCTGCCTCCAGGATTGATGAGGCCTTCCATAGGAGTGGCTGATAGGAATATATGTGTCCAGTTTAGGGCTAGGCACAGACATACTGTATCTAAGTAAGAGGTGGTTACACCGACTTACCCCAGCTGAGTGATCAGCCAGTTGTGTCAAATATTGAGGCCAGGCCAGGGGTGGCATAATACATGCTGCAGCCCCTGGTAGGCCTTGGATACACCTATGCCCTGGGCACCTAGGGTGCACTAATACAGGGGCTCATAAGGTGAACCAGTTCCAATTCGTAATGCACCTAGAGTGCATTGCAGTAATTTAGAGAGAGAACAGCAGGCTGTGGGTCTGATTAGCAGGCCCACAGCCACATTAAGTCAGAAACCAGTGAAGCAAAAAGCAAAAATTTGGGGTGACCATAGGATAGCAGACCCTACTCTCCTACATAACCCCCCCCAAACGCAGGGACATTAGACTAACCTTGACCAGTTGTGTCTTCATGTTCTAAGTGGAAGTACCTGGAGAGACCATCTGCGTTGCCATGGTCAGTCCCTGGGCGGTGCTCCACTGTAAAGTCCATCCACTGTAGGGAAATGGACCACCTGAGTAGTTTGGGGTTTTCACCCTTCATCTGATTAAGCCATAAGAGGGGCTTATGGTCGGTCTGAATCTTGAAGTGAGTACCAAACAAGTATGGCCTCAACTTCTTCAGGGCCCACACCGCAGCAAAGGCCTCCCTCTCTATAGCTGACCAACGTTTCTCTCTGGGGGTCAGCCTTCTGCTAATGAAAGCAATGGGCTGGTCCTGGCCATCTACATTAAGCTGTGAAAGCACTGCTCCCACTCCCAACTCAGAAGCATCTGTTTGGACAATGAACTCTCTTGAGTAGTCAGGACTCTTCAGGATAGGTGCAGAGCACATGGCCTTCTTCAGGTCATCAAATGCCTTTTGACAGATTTCTGTCCACTGAACCTTTTTGAGCATTTTCTTAGATGTCAGATCATTAAGAGGGGTCACAATGGACCCATAGTTCTTAACAAACTTCCTGTAGTACCCAGTCAGGCCCAAGAAAGCTCTGACCTGAGTCTGGGTGGTTGGAGGGGACCAGTCCTTGATGGTCTGGATCTTACTCTCCAGTGGTTGAACTTGGCCTCCACCTACAAGGTGGCCCAGGTATACAACCTTACTCTGCCCGATCTGGCACTTTGTTGCCTTGATAGTGAGGCCTGCCTTCTGCAGAGCCTCAAGCACTTCCTTCAGGTGGACCAGGTGATCCTCCCAGGTGGAGCTAAAGACAGCAATATCGTCCAGATAAGCTGCACAAAAGTCATCCAGCCCAGTAAGGACTTGATTCACCAACTATTGGAAGGTGGCAGGTGCATTCTTCAAACCAAAGGGCATCACCACAAACTGATAATGCCCACTAGGGGTAGAAAATGTTGTTTTGGCTTTAGACTCCTCAGCTAACCTGATTTGCCAGTAGCCAGCTGTCAAGTCAAATGTGCTCAAATATTTGGCAGAAGCCAACTTGTCAATGAGCTCATCTGCCCTTGGAATAGGGTGTGCATCTGTCCTGGTGACAGCATTGAGTCTTCTGTAATCCACACAGAACCTCATCTCTCTCTGGCCATCTTTGGTGTGAGGTTTGGGGACCAGAACCACTGGGCTAGCCCAGGGGCTCTCTGAAGGCTCAATGACACCTAATTCCAGCATCTTTTGCACCTCAGTCTTTATACAGTCCCTGACGTGGTCAGGTTGCCTGTAAATCTTGCTCTTTACAGGAAGACTGTCACCAGTGTCCACCACATGGGTACACCAGTTAGTCTGACTGGGTGTCAACGAGAACATATGCCTGTATGCCTGTAGAACTTGTCTGCAGTCATGTTGCTGATGTTCAGTCAGGCTGCCACCTAAGGCCACACCATCAACTGAGCCATCCTCAGGGTTCTGAGTGAGCAGGTCTGGGAGAGGGTCACTCTCTTCCTCCTGTCCCTCGTCTGTAGCCATGAGCAAGCCCATGTCTGCCCTGCTGACATATGCCTTCAATCTGTTCACATGGAGCACCCTGTGGGGGCTCCTGGGAGTTCCTAGGTCCACCAAGTAGGTAACCTCTCCCTTCTTCTCCAGAATTGTATGGGGTCCAGACCATTTGTCTTGGAGTGCTGCTGGGGCCACTGGCTCCAACACCCATACCTTCTGTCCAGGCTGAAATTCAACAAGGACAGCCTTTTGGTCATGCCAAGCTTTTTGTAATTCTTGGCTAGCCTCAAGGTTTTTGGATGCCTTTTCCATGTACTCTGCCATCCTGGAGCGGAGACCAAGTACATAGTCCACTATGTCTTGTTTAGGCTTTTTGAGAGGTAACTCCCATCCTTCCTTCACTAGACACAGGGGTCCTCTTACAGGGTGCCCAAACAACAATTCAAAGGGGCTGAAGACAACCCCCTTTTGAGGGACCTCTCTGTAAGCAAACAAAAGGCAGGGCAGTAGGATGTCCCATCTTCACCTGAGCTTTTCAGGTAATCCTTTAATCATGCCCTTTAGGGTCTTGTTAAATCTCTCAACAAGCCCATTGCATTGTGGGTGATAAGGAGTGGTGAACTTGTAGTTGACACCACATTCCTTCCACATAGCTGTCAAATATCCTGACATGAAGTTGGCACCTCTATCAGATATTACCTCCTTAGGAAACCCCACTCTGGAGAAAACTCCAAGTAAGGCCCTGGCCACAACAGGAGCTGTTGTGGTCCTAAGTGGAATTGCCTCTGGGTACCTGGTGGCATGATCCACTACCACCAGTATGAATCTGTGCCCAGATGCTGTAGGGGGATCCATTGGACCAACAATATCAATCCCCACTCTTTCAAAGGGAACCCCCACCACATGTAGTGGTATCAGGGGGGCCTTTGTTGTTCCACCTGCTTTACCACTGGCTTGGCAGGTTTCACAGGAGCGACAAAACTCCTTGGTGTCTTCAGACATGTGAGGCCAGTGAAAATGAGGGACAAGCCTGTCCCAGGTCTTATTCTGGCCTAGGTGTCCTGCTAAAGGAATATCATGGGCCAAGGTGAGTAGGAAGCCCCTAAATTGCAGAGGTATAACCAACCTCCTGGTAGCACCAGGCTTGGGGTCTCTAGCCTCTGAATAAAGGAGTCCATCGTCCCAATATACTTTATGGGCACCTTGAGCATTCCCAGCAGCCTCAGCAGCAGCCTGCTGTCTGAGGGATTCAAGAGAAGGACAGGTTAACTGAGCCTGCCCCAAGTCTGCCCTAGAAGGTCCCCCTGTCCCCAGAAACTCAACCTGATCAGGTTCAAGTTCTTCAGAGACAGTTCCTTCAGGGGTCTCAAGATCAGTTTCCTGTGAAGCCTGATCCTCACTTGCAGGCAGTTGGGAAGGCGCAGCCTTAACCCTCCTGTTCTTCCTCTTGGAAGTGAGGTTCCGTGACAATTGTAAGTGGTGTTTTCGACTCGTACGAATATGGTCGAGTCTGGTATCTATGAACCGCAAATGACGAGTTTAGTAAGCGTGCGCAGTTTCGCTGTGCTAACTTAAACCGTTCGTTTGTTATGTGGGTTTTTCATCTGTACCCACGGGTTCCATCTTAGATACGGCATCCATTTTGTCTCTTGCCCTCAAGTAGCCAGCGAACGGACGTTGTCCGCTTCGCGACCCTGGGACTCCCAAGATATTTGCGGAAGACACATGTCCTTTGTAAGTGTCTTTATGACGAGGGGGATGCTACTGTAAGGCAGATGGCGCCGCTCGAGGCTCATCTTGCCGCACGGACTTATTGTCTCAGCCGTGCATCTCATTAGGCACGTCCCTTTGATGCCTGTATCTCGTGTTTCCCGATACCTCCCCTTTTATACCCTTTCCGATCTCCCCACTGTCTCCGTCTTCCTCTACACCTGTCCTTGTTCCTATTTCGATCTGTTTTACTGCTGATTGGAATTCGCTAATGGTGGGAAGATGGGTTTTTACAGTTGGGAACCGCCAAATGTTTCCGCACTTATGTTCCGGACCTCGTGTGTATCAAAGTGACCAAAGCGACCCCTCTGGGGGATAATGGTGGGAACCGGGTTGTAAACTTTTGTGTGCCATGTTGTCCTATGGGTAAAAACTGTATAAAAGGAGCGATCCACAGAACCAATTTGAAGCAGTCTCCCCAAGTTGCACGTGGTGTACTTGTCGTGACTTCTGTGTTCCCTGCAGCAAATAAACCTTGAATCTTTGACGCCGAAGGAAGTGTCCCGTGTCTCTGTGATTCGTACGCCGGAGCAGGTTACCCACGAAGGTTTCAGGTGTTGTGCCCTGGCACCGCTGGGTCTTAAAAAACCCAGTCCTTCAGTTGGCGCCCAACGTGGGGCTGCATCAGTGGTACCGGTCCAAGCCCGACGATCGTGAGGAACTTCGTGTGAAATCTCCGAGGGAAGGTGCACTCCGCTTCATCGATCCTGTTGTCGAAACAAGTGGCCCGAAGACTTTTCCCGCGAAGATTCCCGCCTCCTAACGGCTGCGACGGACTGCTGCCCTGACTGTAGACCTGTTTTGGCGCCTGGCGTAGACCTTGGTAGAGCGAGACGACTGACGGGCCTTCCTGGTGACGCCATCGATCTTTGAGTTAAGTATTTGTGGGTCGCTCCCAGAGTTCTTGGTTGTTGACACTTTAGCGAGTGTTTTTGTTGTTAACGCTGTGTGAGTGTTTTTGTCGGTGACACTTTGCTAGCGTACTTTGTTGTGTTGTTTGACGACTGCAGCCGCCAAAAACCGAGGGTTTTGTTCTTTGCTGGGACTTGGTAAATCCCGTAACCCTTGAAGTTTGTGAAACTCGGCTAGTGTGCAAGATGCCTGGTCGTAGTACTTTGTTTAGTTGTTTCAGACCTTGTGGTACGGATTCCCGACTGGAGGACTCGTGTCCGATACCTCCGGTTGGAACTCCCACTTATGAGCTATATAGTAAGCATGGGCTAGGCCCAATTACTTTTAACGATTATTGGATTAAATACACGAAGAAGGACGGCGACCTTCGTTGGCCACCTCATGGTAGCTTCGAGGCCCCGATCTTGGATAATCTAGAGATTAAATTGTTCGAAAGAAAGTCAAGGCCGGCCATGTTTGATGCCTTTCGGTTGTGGCGTAAGGAAGCCCGACAGAAAGACATCAGACAGACTAAACGTAATCAGCGAGATAATGTCGCTACCATAGTGAAGAAAGCAGAGCAATTTCAGCGAGATAAGGAGGTTAAGGATAAGGAAGTGTTTGATAGACTACAGCGTATGACTGTAGATAAATGTTATCCTGCTTTGCCTACGGAGTCGGAAAAGAAGGAAGAGCCAGTTGAGGATCCTTTAATGTCTTATCTCATGAAGTCACCACCTCCGTATGTACAGGGTACCGCAGCTCCTGTGGTCCCTGCCGTTCCTATTCTTCCGCCTATTCTTCCTCCGCCTGTTCCTCAACCTGCACCTGCCCTTCCGACTGTTCCTGCTCCTTTGCCTGTTTCTATTCCTACTGCTCCTCCGCTTCCACATACTCCTGCTCCCGCTACTGCTCCTGCTACTGCTCCTGTTTTGTTAACTCCTGCTGTTGCTACTGTTTCTACTCCTTCTCTTGTTAGTCCTGTATCGTATGCTTCTCCCTCTACTCGTTCTCGTACTACTCCTCTTGTGGCTAGCTTCTTTCATTCGCTCGGACCTGTTCATGGGTCCGCTGGTTCCGATGGTCCTCAGAGACGTAGTCAGCTTCCTGGAAATAGAGAACGCGTTGCGCTATATAATATGGCGATGGGTTGGATGGTAAATCCTCTTAGAAGTCCACCCCGTGTTGTCCTCGAAACATTTTGTCAATTCAATATACCAACCCAGAGATATGTGTTCAACGAAATGTGTAAGTTCCTTCATGATCAGATAGCGGCCGATGCGTCTGACGAGGTGCTCACCGCTCTGTCTGATCTTCAGCTTCAGTTCGCAAATGGGCTGATAGTGGATACCAACGTTCGACGTGCTGTTGAGCGGTTGCTATCTTTTCGTCCCGCTCCGATACCTCATGCATTGTTCGTTGAGGATATTGAAAAACAACCAGACGAGTCTGGCCAATTTCCCATGCGAGAAGTTCCACCGGTCTGGATACCACCTAATCCTAATGCTCAACCTCCGACGACAGTGGGGCATTTTGAGAGAGTATGGATACATCTCCCATGGAAACGCTCGGAAGTGTTACAGGTGAAGCAATCTTTGCCTGACCCTCGCAAAAATCCTACAGGGTATTACAAAGAATTATCGCAGCTCGTAGATGCTACGGTAATGAATCTTTCCGATATCGATATGTTGTTCGGCAATGTCGTACCGCAACCGGTATGGGCTAAGATTCGGCAGGAGAATCATCCGAATGAATTAGGCAGTGATTGGGCTGCCATTGTAGCGGCAGATGCCGGACAAGTTGGTGGTGCTAAACCCGACCAGATGATTACTGCTCTTCCCCAACGAATAATAACATTAATGAAAACTCTTATGCCAGCTATGAAGGTGAACTGGGACAAATTGTCAGCTTGTAAACAGAAGAAAGATGAGAGTGTTTCCGACTTCTTTACGAGGTTCGAGGAAGCATTCATTGATCATAGTGGACAGGATATGGGCACCGAGGGTGGTCAAAGATTGTTTGTGGACAAATTTGTTTCAAATTTATTGCCCGATCTGAGCAATAAGTTAAAGAATTCGGAAAGTGCATGGGCCGTTTCTACTTCGGCTCAGATATTGGCTACGGCGCAATATTATGAGAATAGGGAGAAAGAGGAGAACGACCGTGCTGACAAAAAGACGAAGGAACTGAAAACTAAAGTGTTGCTTCAGCAAGCGTATCCTCCACGTTCGAATCAGAATAATTCACAACAGAATAGATCGCAGCCGCAATCGAACAGATCCCAAACTCGTAATGACTCCTCCTCCCAAAGATCCTCGTTAGGGTACAATCAATGTGCTTATTGTAGACAGGAGGGACACATTAAATTCAATTGCCCTGTTTTGAATGAACGTAACAATGGTAACTCATCTAGAGGAGGTCGTGGTGGTTCGCAGCAGGCGTCACGTGGTAGAGGTCATGGTGCTCAGAATGATCGCTCAGATAACTCATCTAATTCTAATAATTGTTTCGATCAACGTGGATCATCGCAAGGACGATCTGCGCAGTACAATGTAGACGATTATTACGTCGATTAGGGAACTGACGACTGTAATTATTAGGACAGCCATAGACAAGGAGAGGGAGTGGTATCAGTTCCGGTTGATCAGAGAGGGCCTTACGTCGCAGTTGCTACATCGGGCGTCGTTGAGCCTTTTCTGTTGGACACTGGTGCAGCGAAAAGTTCTATCATGCATTCGAAACTCCCTGGCGCACCTTTGTCTGGCTTAACAAATGTTTCCGTTGGATTCTCTGGCGCCCCTGTTAGCAATCCAGTTTTGCGCCCTTTGCCCCTCAAAATTGGGCCACGTGAGCTAGAAGCTCCGTTGATTTTGACTACGGGTTGTGGTGAAAATCTTTTGGGCCTGGATTTGCTTAAACGTTTGTACGCGACTTTGTATTGTTCTCCTGCGGGTGTAAAGCTCACGTTAGGAGAGAGGGTTGTCTCTCCTATGTATTTGTCCCTCGATAAGCTCCCACCGGAATTGAGTTCTCTTCCTGCGTCTTTGTGGGCAACGGGTCCAAATGACGTGGGCCTACTTGATATCTCCCCTTATGTTGTACAGTTGAAATCTAATGTGCGACTGCCACGTATTCCCCAATATCGTATCTCCCTTGATGGTGAACGAGCACTGTTAGCGATCATCTATGATTTGATTGAGAAAGATGTTATTGAAGAGACTCGGGGAAACGTGTGCAACAGCCCTGTGCTGCCCATTCTTAAACGTACTGATCCTTCAAAACCGCCTGTTTATCGCTTTGTTATCGATTTACGGGAGGTGAATAAAATTGTGGTTCCTCAATTTCCCGTTGTGCCTGACATCACGGCGCTACTGACTCTGATTCCAGCTTCTGCATCATGGTTTTCGGTGATTGACTTGAAAAATGCGTTTTTCAGCATCCCGATTGCCGAGGAGAGCAGGGACCTTTTCGGTTTCTCTCTTGGTGGACGCAGCTTCCGGTTCAAACGCGCTCCTCAGGGCTACTGTGAAAGTCCATCTATTTACAGCCAAGCCTTGAAGGGTCAACTGGATGCGTTTAGGTTGCCGGTCGGTGCGGCCTTGATCCAATACGTCGACGACTTATTGGTGGCTGCTGATACTCAGGACATTTGCAAAATTGCTACAGTGTCATTGCTGCAACATCTCTGTGAGTTGAATCATAAGGTGTCCCCTTCTAAACTCCAATATTGTTGTCAAGAAGTAACCTATCTAGGTCACTTATTGTCAAAGGAGGGAAGGAGGTTGACCCCAGAGAGAATTGCAGCAATTGCGCGAATGGCTGTGCCAAAAACCCAAAGAGATGTGCGTGCCTTTCTAGGTATCACGTCGTACTGCAGGCAATGGATTCCTAATTTTTCATTGCTAGCGAAACCATTGGTGGCTCTTACGTGCAAGGATGTTTCAACTCCTTTACCATGGACGGAAGAATGTCAGAAAAGTTTTTCTGAACTGCGTGATTCATTGTGTTCGGCTCCTGTGTTAGGTACCCCTGACTACAGTAAGCCGTTTACATTATATGTTCACGAGAGGGAAGGTTGTGCTTTGAGTGTCTTAACGCAACCTTTTGGTGGTAAGCAACGTCCATGTGCATATTTTTCCTCGACCTTGGACCCGGTAGCTAGAGCATTGCCGAGTTGTTTGAGAGCAACTGCGGCAGCCGCGGTCTCCATCCGACAATCAGCAGGATTGGTCATGGATAATATGCTTACGGTGATGGTTCCGCATGCAGTCGATACTCTTTTGAATCGAACGAAAACTCAGCACTTGACGAGTGCGAGGTTGTCTGGGTACGAGTTGACGTTATTGGCAAGCCACATTCAAATAAAACGTTGTAATGTTCTGAACCCGGCAACTTTGTTACCAATTAGCACAGAGTCAGATGAAGTAGCAGAACATGATTGCTACTTGAGGACAGAGGAGGAAACAAAAGGTCGAGTGGACCTTAAAAACACCCCATTGGAAGATCCGGATGGTACATTGTATGTGGATGGGTCTTGTTTTAAGTTGCCGAATGGCGATGTGACTACTGCTTATGCTGTTGTAACATTGAATACTGTTGTTGAGACTGCGAGGTTGAATCAGAATTCTGCCCAAGCTGCAGAATTGATTGCTCTCACTAGAGCATGTGTGTTAGTGAAAGGGAAACGTGTGAATGTGTTTACCGACAGCCAATACGCATTTGGCGTCGCTCACAGTTTTGGACGATTGTGGAGAGAGAGAGGTTTCTTGACGTCGCACGGTACGAAGATTCAGCATGGCCAGCTTGTGAATGATCTTTTGGATGCATTGACGTTGCCTAAACAAGTAGCGATTGTTAAATGTAGTGCGCATCGTAAGGTGACGGATGATGTTGGTCGTGGTAATGCGTTTGCGGATGAGACTGCTAAGGAGACTGCCCGGAACCTTAGCACTCGGATGTATGTGACGAGTTCGGTTAGGTGGCCTACAGAATCGAGTATGTGTGAGGACACTGTCGAGAGTGTGAAAGCAATTCAGAATGAGGCCACCGAGACTGAAAAGGCGAAGTGGAAAGAAAGTACGGGAAAGTTGGATGCGAATGGTTGTTGGATTGATTTGTCTGATCAGAAAAGATGGATGTTACCGGATGCGTATGTGCTGGCCGTTGTGACAATGGCGCATGGGTTAGCACATATTAGCGCGAAAGGTATTTGCAAATTATTGTCTCCTGTGTGGAAGAATGATGGTATCACGAAATGTGCTGAACGTCTGGTGAAGAATTGTATGGTGTGTATGATGTACAATCCTGGCAAAGGAACCCCGACTCCTCCTGGCAGTTTTGCTCCCCCTTCATGTCCCTTTGAGGTGATTCAATTGGACTTCATCCATATGGAGCGATGCAATAACCTGAAATACGTTTTAGTTGTGGTTTGCGCATTCTCCCGATGGATCGAGGCCTATCCTCTCAAAGACAATACTGCTTTGTCTACTGCGAAAATCCTACTGAAGGAATATTTTCCTCGGTATGGAATGCCTAGAGTCGTGTGGTCAGATAACGGAAGTGAGTTTGTGGGTAGTGTGATGAAGAGTGTGTGTAAGGGCCTTGGAATTAATCAGAAATTCCACAGCGCCAATCATCCCCAGTCAGCTGGATTGGTTGAAGGGTACAACGGCACCCTCAAACTAAAGTTAGCGAAGATTCAGGCTACGACTGGTCTTTCGTGGCCTGACGCTTTACCTTTAGCATTACTGTCAACTAGGGCGACTGTACACTCCCGAGTAGGGCTTAGTCCCTATGAAATAGTGTTCGGCCGTCCTGCGAATGTGTGGGGGGTTCCTAGGCCAGGAATGTTCTGTGATCTTGAGTACCCAATGTTGATCGATTATCTACATGACTTGACTGCTAAACTGAGGTTAATTCACCAACAGGTTTACGACGCATTGCCGACGCAGACGGAGGGTCCAGGCCACCAGCTCCAGCCCGGAGACTGGGTGGTGACGAGAAATTTTTCACGCAAGAATAACCTGGACCCGAGGTTTACTGGACCCTACCAAGTGCTCCTTGCCACGAGGACTGCTGTTCGTCTCGAGGGACGTAAGAATTGGGTGCATGCCACCCATACCAAAAGAGTCCCCATCCCTTTGCCAGCAGACCCGTGGGTAAGGAGAGGCATTGCATCAACTGAAACAGAAACATTGTCGGCGTTTGTGCCTTTCAGCGACGCACAGCCTGTTGGAGAATCCTCAGCGCAGCAGAAAGACACTGTTGAACAATTAGCATCGAAAGACTCAAGACCAGAACACTCAACTGATCAGCAGGACGCTGTCTCTTCAACGGATCCTTTGTTTGACGAGCAGACACGTCCTGGGAAAACCCGATACTTTCTACGATATCGCACTAAAGACTAATAAAAGATCCTGCTTTTCTGTATTGACAACTGCATTATCCCGTTTTCCGTGATCAGTTTTGAATATTCATATTACTGTGATTATTTTGTACATATATTGAGCTTCATTCCTTATACTTTTGCTTTTACAGCTGAGAGACTTTGTTTTTGCATACATACATATTGTGCATTAAAGGCCGTAGGGCCGCGCGCGTACTTCCTTCTGGATAGTAGGTCTTGACGCTAGGTTAAAGGCCGTCGGTTCCTGGGAACTCCTAGGGATTGACTATTACTGCACAGAACAAAGTGCGTCAAGAAACGTTGCGGACGGTCATAGGGAATGGCATTCTCGAAGCTGAATGATTTGGAGGGAGCTCAGGTCTACAGATTCAAGCTGCAGCAACTCAGTCGTACCAAATGTTTTATATTCCAACTGTTTGTATTGTTCTTGACTGCTTCTGCATTATTGGCGGGTGGGGTGTATTATACGATGTCTTATTTCTTGCCCTCTGCTACACCTACTCCTACTCCTGACCCTAAACTTACCTCTACTGTTTCTCCCCATTCCTTTCATATGTTACCGGAACACGAGCAGGCTAGACGTGTAGAATTCCGCAACAATTCCTTTATTCAGCTCCTTCATCAGCATCAGTTAGTGGTTAACACTACTAATTGTTGGGTGTGTGGGTTGATGCCACATACTACGGATAAGGGAATTCCATATCTGGTGTTACCGTATAGTTCCCAAGGGTCAGCTCGAGCGTTTCAAACAATGTTTCGAAGCGCACTGGGTTTCCACCCCATTCGAGAACCACGTTCCCCCTACTCTGGTCCTACCTCGTATCAAAAACCTTTGTCGATAGCAATAGAGGATTTAGATAGTGATATCTATGATCCCTCGCTTATTCCCGAAGAAGAGGTACAGGCCTATAGGGTCCTAAGTAGAGGTGAATATAGTGCGTTCACTAGCGAAAAGCAGCTTAAAAGCTCGCCTCCGATATGGGTCGTACCCCACACTGGTAATTTTTGTCTCATGGGTCGTGGCCGAAGATCGCAAGCCCGACTTGGAGCAAGTGCTTGCACTGAAAATTACATTCTGCCGATGTTCTCGTCCCCTGTGTTTCTGGCTGCCAAGGGTACATACTTTATCTGCTATGATCGTGCATATGCATGGTTGCCCGCTGACTTCATGGGCTCATGCTTCATTGCAAATTTGTTGCCTCCGACGTTCACTGTAGATGCCGATTATCATAAGACTAGAGTTGTGCGAGGCGTAATTAGCGAAGAGGATACTGCCGGTCAAGAGGCAGGAGACTTTTTCAAGGGTTTCCTCCCGTTTTGGGGACCTATGGTCAATAGTAGGAACCTGAGACAGTTGACTCGAGTGGTAGAATCGACGGCTAATATTACTGCCAGTGCCCTCGGTAATATCACCACAGAACTTCAGGCGGATAGACTTATGACGTTACAAAACCGTATGGTTTTAGATGTCATCTTAGGTGATCGAGGTGGGGTATGTAAGGTGATCCATTCGAGCTGCTGCATTTTCATTCCAGATAACGCTCCTACTGTCTATCAAGCCATCTCGAGGTTGCATAAGATCTCCGAATCCATACACGTGGATGTAGGGGATTGGACGCTACTTGGGTGGTTTTGGGGCCTGATGTCGACTTGGGGTTGGAAGATTCTGATGATCATCGGAGTCGTTGTAGTGTTCCTGTTCACGTGTTGCCTTTGTGTGCAGTGTGGTCCTGCCTTATGTGGCCTCTGTGCTACAACGTGTATAAGACAACCACCTGTTACCAAGGGGACTCGGTTGGACAGAGCTATGCTACAGCAATATCTCGATGGTTTGATGAATATCGAATATGATTCCGACTAGTGCTTGCCTACATGAGGGCAAAAGGAGCGTCTGAGGTTCCGTGACAATTGTAAGTGGTGTTTTCGACTCGTACGAATATGGTCGAGTCTGGTATCTATGAACCGCAAATGACGAGTTTAGTAAGCGTGCGCAGTTTCGCTGTGCTAACTTAAACCGTTCGTTTGTTATGTGGGTTTTTCATCTGTACCCACGGGTTCCATCTTAGATACGGCATCCATTTTGTCTCTTGCCCTCAAGTAGCCAGCTAACGGACGTTGTCCGCTTCGCGACCCTGGGACTCCCAAGATATTTGCGGAAGACACATGTCCTTTGTAAGTGTCTTTATGACGAGGGGGATGCTACTGTAAGGCAGATGGCGCCGCTCGAGGCTCATCTTGCCGCACGGACTTATTGTCTCAGCCGTGCATCTCATTAGGCACGTCCCTTTGATGCCTGTATCTCGTGTTTCCCGATACCTCCCCTTTTACACCCTTTCCGATCTCCCCACTGTCTCCGTCTTCCTCTACACCTGTCCTTGTTCCTATTTCGATCTGTTTTACTGCTGATTGGAATTCGCTAATGGTGGGAAGATGGGTTTTTACAGTTGGGAACCGCCAAATGTTTCCGCACTTATGTTCCGGACCTCGTGTGTATCAAAGTGACCAAAGCGACCCCTCTGGGGGATAATGGTGGGAACCGGGTTGTAAACTTTTGTGTGCCATGTTGTCCTATGGGTAAAAACTGTATAAAAGGAGCGATCCACAGAACCAATTTGAAGCAGTCTCCCCAAGTTGCACGTGGTGTACTTGTCGTGACTTCTGTGTTCCCTGCAGCAAATAAACCTTGAATCTTTGACGCCGAAGGAAGTGTCCCGTGTCTCTGTGATTCGTACGCCGGAGCAGGTTACCCACGAAGGTTTCAGGTGTTGTGCCCTGGCACCGCTGGGTCTTAAAGAACCCAGTCCTTCAGAAGGTACTTGGTCCATTGTTCCAGGATCCAAGACCTGAGGTTCAGAGAGGCACTTTTTGGCCTGTGACCTGGTCACAGCAAGGACATGTGATGATATCCCTAACATCTCTGCATGAGTCCTGTACTCAACTTCTGACCATAGAGAGTTCTCCAGGTCATTGCCCAACACACATTCTACTGGGAGATCAGCACTAACCACAACTTTCTTTAGGCCAGTTACCCCTCCCCAGGAAAAGTTAACAAGTGCCACACTATGTGTAGTAGTGACATTGCTGGCATTGGTCACCAGGTAATCATCGCCTGGCATGTATTGTCCAGGGTCCACAAAGTTAGGTGTCACCATAGTGACACTGGCACATGTGTCCCTGTAAGCTTGAGCCACTTTATTGTTGATCAAAGGTGTCTGTCTGTATTTGCCCAGGTTACTGGGACTTATGTCAGGGGTCAAATCTATGTCCCCTTCACAAACCAGAACAGCCTGTGTAAGGGTTCTGACTTGGTCAGAATCTCCTTCAGTTCCCAAAGTGATACCCACTAATCCCTTGGCTTGAGGACCAGCACTGCTAACTGTACTAGTGGGTGCAGGTGCCTTAGGGGCTGCAGTGCTGGGGGCTCCACCCTTTTTACACTCACTTGTCCAGTGAGAGGTGTTCTTACAAGTTTTACACCAGGGTTTCTTCTGACCTTCTTTCTTCTTCTTCTTGGAAGTTTGGGACCCACCCTCTGTCTCAGTTTGGGGCCCTGTTGAAGACTTCTGGTCTTTAGCTTTCTGCTCCCCACCCTTCTGGTCTGTTTTCTTCTGGTCACCACCCTGGTTCTGGTTCTGGTTCTTTTGCTTAACTCTGGTTCTTACCCATTTATCTGCCCTCTTTCCCAATTCTTGGGGAGAGGTCAAATCTGAGTCAACCAAATGTTGATGCAACTGCTGGTTCTGACAATTATTTAAAATTTGTTCTCTCATCAGCAAATTATACAATCCTTCATAGTCTGTAACCTTGCTTCCCAGCAACCATCCCTCCAGAGCCTTAGTGGCACACTCAACAAATTCAGACCAGTCCTGAGTCTGTGTCTTCTGGGTATCTCTGAACATTAACCTGTACTGTTCAGTGGTTAAGCCTAACCCATCAATCAGAGCACTCTTCAGGACCAGGTAGTTTCTAGAATCCCCATCACTAACTGTGAGGAGTCTGTCTCGGCCTCTACCTTCAAAGGAGAGCCACAAGATTGCTGCCCACTGCTCCTGAGGGATCTGCTGTACTCTGCAGGCTCTCTCCATTGCAGTAATCCATTTATGGATATCATCCCCAGCTTTGTAGGGGGGCACAATCTTACTCAGGTTTCTGTTATCAAAAGACCTGTCTTTATCCTTGTGGATATTGCTGCCACCAGTGGGTTCTATTACCCCACTCTCTCTAGGCTGTCTTGGTCTAGCAAGTTTCTCTTGGGCCAGGGCAATCTCTAACTCTTGTCTCTGGACTCTCAATTCAGCCTCTCTAATTTGAGATTCTCTCAATTTGGTCTCATGTTCCCTTCTCTGAGGGCTAGTCATCTCCCTTCTGGAGTGACCATGAGAGCCTCTAGAGACATGGGAGGTATTGGATTCACCTGAGTGATTCCTCCTCCTCCTATGCCCCTGGTTAAGTCCACTTGGGGGTCTGAATGGGTTGTTACCAGATTCATTCCCAAGTTGGCTTAAGTTAGCCTGGTTCAGTCTACTGACCAGCACCTGACTATTTCTGTCATCATCTGACTCACTGCTTTCCACCTCCTCCTCTTCCTCTTCCTCTTCCTCTTCATCTACCTGAGGAGCTCCAGTGGTGGAGGCTTCCTCATCTACCAGGATGATAGGACCAGGGGTGTCTACAGTGTCATCCTCTGAAGGATGGCCTCCTTCAGCATCCCCTGTGGGGTTTGCCTTAGAGGGCTTTAGAGTCTCAGACTGGTCTAAGAGCTCTCTTAGGTGGTCTGTAGTAGGGGAAGGCCCTGTCTTCAGACCCCTTAAGACACAAAGCTGTCTTAATTCCTTAAAGGAAAAAATAGCAAATTTGGATGGTGCCCTTGGAGGGTCACTCTCAACAGGAGTAAGTCCACTGGACCCCTCTGCTCCAGACATTGCTCTAGTGTGGGTGGATGTGTTGCAATCTACCTACACTGGTGTTTACCTACTAAACCTATCTAGTAGTTGTAGCTAGGGTGTGCTACTCCCTTTGCTCTACAACAACTAAGTTCAGTAGAACTTAAGTATACTAGTCTTGTTTTATATGTACCTAGCAGGTACCTGTATGATCTTTCAAATGATAATCTCAAAGATTGTAATGGTAAAACAACAGCAAGCTCAGATCCCAATCCGCTGCTCACCAATGTGAGAAGTTGGCCTGGTATATAATGCTCACTAATTCTTAGTGATCACTTTGTACCATGCCAAGCAACCCTTATGATGATGGTTGTAATTCAACCTTGTAGACCAGTTATCCTAGTGGTAACGTGGACAAAGCAGTCTTAGGCTAAACTCTGAAAGGCATGTGAAGCCAGCTGTTATACCATACACAACCCCCTTGAATACCAAATGAAAGGGACACCACACAGATATATATTGAAAATATATATTGATTTATTAACTATAAAACCCCCTGGACTCTTTATGAGCACAGAAGCACAAGCGTTAAATCACAAGACAGTTTAAAATACACAAAAGTTGCACAATATGGATGAGCCCTAGGGGCCACCTAAACCATATACTAAGAAAGTGGTATAAGAGATACCAATAGGAAACTGAAGAGGCCTAGGGCCTTGGGAATCGCTGGAGCTATTCGAGACTAGCAGTGACTAAGTCGGGAGAGGCCCACGGGGCTCGGGTGCAGTGTTCAAAGTGCACGCACTTTCCAATGCAAAGTCTATGGTGCGTAAAAAGTACAAAGTTAGAAAGTTAGGAACCTTCCGGGTGACCTATGGAGCTGAAACTTAAGACACAGGCCCTTGAGATGTGTACCAGTGCAGGAGCACCGGCGGAGCTGAGTTACCTCACCCACAGGAAGCGGGTGCACAGGGTCGAAGTAGTGTTGGGTTTCGTCACGCTGGTCGATGGTGCTTGGAGCTGAAGATGCTGCAGGCGGCTCGATGTGAAGAGTTCCGGTGGATCCAAGGGTGGATCTGAAGATGTGAAGACCTGAAAGCAGAGGGGACAGTGTTCAAAGTCACTAGCCAGTGACTACCGTGGAACCAGATTGGAACCAGGCGATGTCGGGTGCAAACAGGCGTTGTCGGGTAGCTTCTTTCTGCAGCCACGTGGATACCCGGGGTCAAGGACGTCCAGGAGTCGGTCACGAGCTGTCCCACGTAGGCTTCTCGCTGTTGGCGGTGTCGGCGACCTGATCGGAGCAAACAGGCCTTGGCAAATGCAAGCCACGCAGAAGTGGAAAGATGCTTAACACTCGGACCAGCAAGGTCAGAGCAGGTGCTCCTTTTCACAGGAGCTTGGGTAGGTCTGGAGCAACCAGACCTGCTGTGTAAATTGTCGGTTTCGTCACCAAGATGTCCGCTGACCACGTGGCTAGTGGCCGGGATGGCGCGTCGAGTGGCACAATGCAAAAGGGCCCCACGCAGATCGTGGAGATGCTGGAGGGCTGATCTTCGGTGCAAGGGCTGCTCGGTGGTGGGGGTTCTCAGTTCCCAAAGCACAACGTCGAGGATGCCTCAGAAGCTGCGCAGTCAGCTTTTCGAATGTCTTCCAAGAGGTCCGGTCCCACGTCACTCGGTGCCTCCATGGGTCCCTTCTTTGCAGGGACTGTGGATCGGGCTCTGAGAGGTCTGGGAGTCTGGTTCTTGTCAGGCTCTGGGCTCGGGCCCTGGCGGGAGGCGGCGGCAAAGCAGACGTCGAGTTGCTGGTTGGTACCTGTGTTCACAGGGTGGCCACTCCTAGGCCACAAGGGAGATTCTCTTCAGTCTTCTGTGCAGCAGAATGTCGAAGTCCAGTCTTCTTCTTCGTGTAAAGTTGATTCAGGATGATCTGCTGTGCAATGGCACTGCTCCCACTCTTATTCCCAATCTGAGGGGTGGATCACCTACTAGGTCCCTCCTCTGGGAGGAACCAGGAAGGGGGGCGGTTACACCCCCTTTCCTTTGTCCAGTTCCGCGCCAAGCCTGGGTCTGGAAAGTCCCAGGACCGGTTTGGACTGGCCTATGCACGGGGACACCTTGTGTGCCCCGGGCATGTCTGATTCTATTCAGCCCTGTCCTACCCAATACACAAAACCCTGTCTGGGGTGGTGCTCGCACCTCCCAAGGCAGGAAACCCTTTGTCCAGGCCACCATCTGCCGAGTTTCGGTCAGCAGCAGGAGGCCAGACTCGTGTCTGTGGTGGCAGCATCCATTTTGTGATGCTGAGGCTCTGTTTAACTTTAACCGGGGTTAAGGCTACACACATGTCGTGTCCCTCTAGAAGGGTGGAATGCTATCCCCGTCACCAGAATTGGCGAGGGGATAGTATTCCAATTCGTATGACACCTTACTCGACATGTTTTGATAAAGCCAAACCAAAGATAGCAAATAACCGCGAGGATTATAATGCACTTAAGAGTATATGGTATGGCAATATCCCGGAACAGCTTAGGGAGTGGTTCCCGACAGCTGAAGACAGGCTCAGCTCATGCTAGAGCACCATCTCACATATTTCCAAGCACTCTGCCTCCAGGATTGATGAGGCCTTCCATAGGAGTGGCTGATAGGAATATATGTGTCCAGTTTAGGGTTAGGCACAGACATACTGTACCTAAGTAAGAGGTGGTTACACCGACTTACCCCAGCTGAGTGATCAGCCAGTTGTGTCAAATATTGAGGCCAGGCCAGGGGTGGCATAAAACATGCTGCAGCCCCTGGTAGGCCTTGGATACACCTATGCCCTGGGCACCTAGGGTGCACTAATACAGGGGCTCATAAGGTGAACCAGTTCCAATTTGTAATGCACCTAGAGTGCATTGCAGTAATTTAGAGAGAGAACAGCAGGCTGTGGGTCTGATTAGCAGGCCCACAGCCACATTAAGTCAGAAACCAGTGAAGCAAAAAGCAAAAATTTGGGGTGACCATAGGATAGCAGACCCTACTCTCCTACAGGTATGATACGACGTGAGTCCCATGCTCTCCACACCACTGGAGTCAAGGTATCCTGGCTGAAGACAGCTGATAGCCAGAAACCGGTCCTAGGATGCTTGATTCCGGTCCAGGAAAGACATGGCTTGGCAGTTTGGGCTGGACTGTTCCCATGAGGCACAGGGTCAAGGCTGATTTGCATATGGCCATGTCTGAACTGGGGTGGTGTGGAGAACCAAAAAACGATGGATTTAGACCCAGATCTCTGTACTGGGGTGAATGTATGACATTGTTCTGCATTCTGTCCATCAACTGGTGTTTTTGCATTTGTCACCCCGAGTGGGATGGGTATGCTCAGACGTGAGTCCCATGCTCTCCACACCACTGGAGTCAAGCTATCCTGGCTGATGACGGCTGATAGCCAGAAACCGGTCCTAAGATGCTTGATTCTGGCCCAGGAAAGACATGGCTTGGCAGTTCGGGCTGGACTGTTCCATGAGGCATAGGGTCAAGGCTGATTTGCATATGGCCATGTCGGAACTGGGGTGGAGTAAAGCAGAAAAAAAATTGATGGATTTAGCCTCAGATCTCTGTACTGGGGTGAATGTATAACATTGTATTGCATTCTGTCCATCACCTGTTGTTTTTCCATTTGTCACCCCGAGTGGGATGGGTATGCTCAGACGTGAGTCCGATGCTCTCCACATCACTGGAGTAAAGCTATCCTGGCTGAAGACGGCTGATAGCCAGAAACTGGTGCTAGGATGCTTGATTCCGGTCTAGGAAAGACATGGCTTGGCAGTTCGGGCTGGACTGTTCTCATGAGGCACGGGGTCAATGCTGATTTGCATATAGCCATGTTTGAACTGGGATGGTTTGGAGTGCAAAAAAACAATGGATTTAGTCCCGGATCTCTGTACTGGGATAAATATATGACATTGTTCTGCATTCTGTCAATCAACTGTTGTTTTTGCATTTTCTCATACCAAGTGGGATGGGTATGATCAGTTGTGATTCCCATGCTCTCTGCACCACTGGAGTCAAGGTATCCTGGCTGAAGACAGCTGATAGCCAGAAACCGGTCCTAGGATGCTTGATTCCGGTCCAGGAAAGACATGGCTTGGCAGTTCGGGCTGAACTGTTCCCATGAGGCACAGGGTCAAGGCTGATTTGCATATGGCCATGTCTGAACTGGGGTGGTGTGGAGAACCAAAAAACAATGGATTTAGACCCAGATCTCTGTACTGGGGTGAATGTATGACATTGTTTTGCATTCTGTCCATCAACTGGTGTTTTTGCATTTGTCACCCCGAGTGGGATGGGTATGCTCAGACGTGAGTCCCATGCTCTCCACACCACTGGAGTCAAGCTATCCTGGCTGATGATGGCTGATAGCCAGAAACCGGTCCTAAGATGCTTGATTCTGGTCCAGGAAAGACATGGCTTGGCAGTTCGGGCTGGACTGTTCCATGAGGCATAGGGTCAAGGCTGATTTGCATATGGCCATGTCGGAACTGGGGTGGAGTAAAGCGCAAAAAAAATTGATGGATTTAGCCCCAGATCTCTGTACTGGGGTGAATGTATAACATTGTATTGCATTCTGTCCATCACCTGTTGTTTTTCCATATGTCACCCCGAGTGGGATGGGTATGCTCAGACGTGAGTCCCATGCTCTCCACATCACTGGAGTAAAGCTATCCTGGCTGAAGACGGCTGATTGCCAGAAACTGGTCCTAGGATGCTTGATTCTGGTCTAGGAAAGACATGGCTTGGCAGTTCGGGCTGGACAGTTCTCATGAGGCACGGGGTCAATGCTGATTTGCATATAGCCATGTTTGAACTGGGATGGTTTGGAGTGCAAAAAAACAATGGATTTAGTCCCGGATCTCTGTACTGGGATGAATGTATGACATTGTTCTGCATTCTGTCAATCAACTGTTGTTTTTGCATTTTCTCATCCCAAGTGGGATGGGTATGATCAGTTGTGATTCCCATGCTCTCCGCACCACTGGAGTCAAGCTATCCTGGCTGAAGACAGCTGATAGCCAGAAACCGGTCCTAGGATGCTTGATTCCGGTCCAGGAAAGACATGGCTTGGCAGTTCAGGCTGGACTGTTCCCATGAGGCAAAGGGTCAAGGCTGATTTTCATATGGCCATGTCTGAACTGGGGTGGTGTGGAGTGCACAAAAATGATGGATTTAGGCCCAGATCTCTGTACTGGGATGAATGTATGACATTGTTCTGCATTCTGTCCATCAACTGTTGTTTTTGCATTTTCTCACCCCGAGTTGGATGGGTACGATCAGACGTGAGTCCCATGCTCTCCACACCACTGGAGTCAAGGTATCCTGGCTGAAGACAGCTGATAGCCAGAAACCGGTCCTAGGATGTTTGATTCCGGTCCAGGAAAGACATGGCTTGGCAGTTCGGGCTGGACTGTTCCCATGAGGCACAGGGTCAAGGCTGATTTGCATATGGCCATGTCTGAACTGGGGTGGTGTGGAGAACCAAAAAACGATGGATTTAGACCCAGATCTCTGTACTGGGGTGAATGTATGACATTGTTCTGCATTCTGTCCATCAACTGGTGTTTTTGCATTTGTCACCCCGAGTGGGATGGGTATGCTCAGACGTGAGTCCAATGCTCTCCACACCACTGGAGTCAAGCTATCCTGGCTGATGACGGCTGATAGCCAGAAACCGGTCCTAAGATACTTGATTCTGGTCCAGGAAAGACATGGCTTGGCAGTTCGGGCTGGACTGTTCCATGAGGCATAGGGTCAAGGCTGATTTGCATATGGCCATGTCGGAACTGGGGTGGAGTAAAGCGCAAAAAAAATTGATGGATTTAGCCCCAGATCTCTGTACTGGGGTGAATGTATAACATTGTATTGCATTCTGTCCATCACCTGTTGTTTTTCCATTTGTCACCCCGAGTGGGATGGGTATGCTCAGACGTGAGTCCCATGCTCTCCACATCACTGGAGTAAAGCTATCCTGGCTGAAGACGGCTGATAGCCAGAAACTGGTCCTAGGATGCTTGATTCCGGTCTAGGAAAGACATGGCTTGGCAGTTCGGGCTGGACTGTTCTCATGAGGCACGGGGTCAATGCTGATTTGCATATAGCCATGTTTGAACTGGGATGGTTTGGAGTGCAAAAAAACAATGGATTTAGTCCCGGATCTCTGTACTGGGATGAATGTATGACATTGTTCTGCATTCTGTCAATCAACTGTTGTTTTTGCATTTTCTCATCCCAAGTGGGATGGGTATGATCAGTTGTGATTCCCATGCTCTCCGCACCACTGGAGTCAAGCTATCCTGGCTGAAGACAGCTGATAGCCAGAAACCGGTCCTAGGATGCTTGATTCCGGTCCAGGAAAGACATGGCTTGGCAGTTCAGGCTGGACTGTTCCCATGAGGCAAAGGGTCAAGGCTGATTTTCATATGGCCATGTCTGAACTGGGGTGGTGTGGAGTGCACAAAAATGATGGATTTAGGCCCAGATCTCTGTACTGGGGTGAATGTATGACATTGTTCTGCATTCTGTCCATCAACTGTTGTTTTTGCATTTTTCACCCCAAGTGGGATGGGTATGCTCAGACGTGTGTCCCATCCTCTTCGCACCACTGGAGTCAAGCTATCCTGACTGAAGACTGCTGATAGCCAGAAACCGGTCCTTGGAGGCTTGATTCCAGTCCAGGAAAGACCTGGCTTGGCAGTTCGGGCTGGACTGTTCCCATGAGGCACAGGGTCAAGGCTGATTTGCATATGGCCATGTCTGAACTGGGGTGGTGTGGAGTGCAAAAAAAGATGGATTTAGTCCCAGATCTCTGTACTGGGTTAAATGTATGACATTGTTTTGCATTCTGTCCATCAACTGTTGTTTTTGCATTTTTCACCCCGAGTGGGTGGGTATGATGAGACGTGAGTCCCATGCTCTCCACACCACTGGAGTCAAGCTATCCTGGCTGAAGACGGCTGATAGCCAGAAACCGGTCCTAGGATGCTTGATTCCAGTCCAGGAAAGACATGGCTTGGCAGTTCGGGCTGGACTGTTCCCATGAGGAACAGGGTCAATGCTGATTTGCATATGGCCATGTCTGAACTGGGATGGTGTGGAGTGCAAAAAAACGATGGATTTAGTCCCAGATCTCTGTACTGGGGTGAATGTATGACATTGTTCTGCATTCTGTCCATCAACTGTTGTTTTTGCATTTTCTCAACCCAAGTGGAATGGGTATTGTGAGAAGTTGGCCTGGTATATAATGCTCACTAATTATTAGTGATCACTTTGTACCATGCCAAGCAACCCTTATGATGATGGTTGTAATTCAAGCTTGTAGACCAGTTATCCTAGTGGTAACGTGGACAAAGCAGTCTTAGGCTAAACTCTGAAAGGCATGTGAAGCCAGCTGTTATACCATACACAACCCCTTTGAATACCAAATGAAAGGGACACCACACAGATATATATTGAAAATATATATTGATTTATTAACTATAAAACCCCCTGGACTCTTTATGAGCACAGAAGCACAAGCGTTAAATCACAAGACAGTTTAAAATACACAAAAGTTGCACAATATGGATGAGCCCTAGGGGCCACCTAAACCATATACTAAGAAAGTGGTATAAGAGATACCAATAGGAAAGTGAAGAGGCCTAGGGCCTTGGGAATCGCTGGAGCTATTCGAGACTAGCAGTGACTAAGTCGGGAGAGGCCCACGGGACTCGGGTGCAGTGTTCAAAGTGCACGCACTTTCCAATGCAAAGTCTATGGTGCGTAAAAAGTACAAAGTTAGAAAGTTAGGAACCTTCCGGGTGACCTACGGAGCTGAAACTTAAGACACAGGCCCTTGAGATGTGTACCAGTGCAGGAGCACCGGCGGAGCTGAGTTACCTCACCCACAGGAAGCGGGTGCACAGGGTCGAAGTAGTGTCGGGTTTCGTCACGCTGGTCGATGGTGCTTGGAGCTGGAGATGCTGCAGGCGGCTCGATGTGAAGAGTTCCGGTGGATCCAAGGGTGGATCTGAAGATGTGAAGACCTGAAAGCAGAGGGGACAGTGTTCAAAGTCACTAGCCAGTGACTACCGTGGAACCAGATTGGAACCAGGCGATGTCGGGTGCAAACAGGCGTTGTCGGGTAGCTTCTTTCTGCAGCCACGTGGATACCCGGGGTCGAGGATGTCCAGGAGTCGGTCACGAGCTGTCCCACGTAGGCTTCTCGCTGTTGGCGGTATCGGCGACCTGATCGGAGCAAACAGGCCTTGGCAAATGCAAGCCACGCAGAAGTGGAAAGATGCTTAACACTCGGACCAGCAAGGTCAGAGCAGGTGCTCCTTTTCACAGGAGCTTGGGTAGGTCTGGAGCAACCAGACCTGCTGTGTAAATCGTCGGTTTCGTCGCCAAGATGGCCGCTGACGACGTGGCTAGTGGCCGGGATGGCGCGTCGAGTGGCACAATGCAAAAGGGCCCCACGCAGATCGTGAAGATGCTGGAGGGCTGATCTTCGGTGCAAGGGCTGCTCGCTGGTGGGGGTTCTCAGTCCCGAAAGCACAACGTCGAGGATGCCTCAGAAGCTGCGCAGTCAGCTTTTCGAGTGTCTTTCAAGAGGTCCGGTCCCACGTCACTCGTGCCTCCACGGGTCCCTTCTTTGCAGGGACTGTAGATCGGGCTCTGAGAGGTCTGGGAGTCTGGTTCTTGTCGGGCTCTGGGCTCGGGCTCCGGCTGGAGGCAGTGGCAAAGCAGACGTCGAGTTGCTGGTTGGTACCTGTGTTCACAGGGTGGCCACTCCTAGGCCACAAGGGAGATTCTCTTCAGTCTTCTGCGCAGCAGAATGTCGAAGTCCAGTCTTCTTCTTCGTGTAAAGTTGATTCAGGATGATCTGCTGTGCAATGGCACTGCTCCCACTCTTTTTCCCAATCTGAGGGGTGGATCACCTACTAGGTCCCTCCTCTGGGAGGAACCAGGAAGGGGGGCGGTTACACCCCCTTTCCTTTGTCCAGTTCCGCGCCAAGCCTGGGTCTGAAAAGTCCCAGGACCGGTTTGGACTGGCCTATGCACGGGGACACCTTGTGTGCCCCGGGCATGTCTGATTCTATTCAGCCCTGTCCTACCCAATACACAAAACCCTGCCTGGGGTGGTGCTCGCACCTCCCAAGGCAGGAAACCCTTTGTCCAGGCCACCATCTGCCGAGTTTCGGTCAGCAGCAGGAGGCCAGACTCGTGTCTGTGGTGGCAGCATCCATTTTGTGATGCTGAGGCTCTGTTTAACTTTAACCGGGGTTAAGGCTACACACATGTCGTGTCCCTCTAGAAGGGTGAAATGCTATCCCTGTCGCCAGAATTGGCGAGGGGATAGTATTCCAATTCGTATGACACCTTACTCAACATGTTTTGATAAAGCCAAACCAAAGATAGCAAATAACCGCGAGGATTATAATGCACTTAAGAGTATATGGTATGGCAATATCCCGGAACAGCTTAGGGAGTGGTTCCCGACAGCTGCAGACAGGCTCAGCTCATGCTAGAGCACCATCTCACATATTTCCAAGCACTCTGCCTCCAGGATTGATGAGGCCTTCCATAGGAGTGGCTGATAGGAATATATGTGTCCAGTTTAGGGTTAGGCACAGACATACTGTACCTAAGTAAGAGGTGGTTACACCGACTTACCCCAGCTGAGTGATCAGCCAGTTGTGTCAAATATTGAGGCCAGGCCAGGGGTGGCATAATACATGCTGCAGCCCCTGGTAGGCCTTGGATACACCTATGCCCTGGGCACCTAGGGTGCACTAATACAGGGGCTCATAAGGTGAACCAGTTCCAATTCGTAATGCACCTAGAGTGCATTGCAGTAATTTAGAGAGAGAACAGCAGGCTGTGGGTCTGATTAGCAGGCCCACAGCCACATTAAGTCAGAAACCAGTGAAGCAAAAAGCAAAAATTTGGGGTGACCATAGGATAGCAGACCCTACTCTCCTACATAACCCCCCCCCAAACGCAGGGACATTAGACTAACCTTGACCAGTTGTGTCTTCATGTTCTAAGTGGAAGTACCTGGAGAGACCATCTGCGTTGCCATGGTCAGTCCCTGGGCGGTGCTCCACTGTAAAGTCCATCCCCTGTAGGGAAATGGACCACCTGAGTAGTTTGGGGTTTTCACCCTTCATCTGATTAAGCCATAAGAGGGGCTTATGGTCGGTCTGAATCTTGAAGTGAGTACCAAACAAGTATGGCCTCAACTTCTTCAGGGCCCACACCACAGCAAAGGCCTCCCTCTCTATAGCTGACCAACGTTTCTCTCTGGGGGTCAGCCTTCTGCTAATGAAAGCAATGGGCTGGTCCTGGCCATCTACATTAAGCTGTGAAAGCACTGCTCCCACTCCCAACTCAGAAGCATCTGTTTGGACAATGAACTCTCTTGAGTAGTCAGGACTCTTCAGGATAGGTGCAGAGCACATGGCCTTCTTCAGGTCATCAAATGCCTTTTGACAGATTTCTGTCCACTGAACCTTTTTGGGCATCTTCTTAGATGTCAGATCATTAAGAGGGGTCACAATGGACCCATAGTTCTTAACAAACTTCCTGTAGTACCCAGTCAGGCCCAAGAAAGCTCTGACCTGAGTCTGGGTGGTTGGAGGGGACCAGTCCTTGATGGTCTGGATCTTACTCTCCAGTGGTAGAACTTGGCCTCCACCTACAAGGTGGCCCAGGTATACAACCTTACTCTGCCCGATCTGGCACTTTGTTGCCTTGATAGTGAGGCCTGCCTTCTGCAGAGCCTCAAGCACTTCCTTCAGGTGGACCAGGTGATCCTCCCAGGTGGAGCTAAAGACAGCAATATCGTCCAGATAAGCTGCACAAAAGTCATCCAGCCCAGTAAGGACTTGATTCACCAACCTTTGGAAGGTGGCAGGTGCATTCTTCAAACCAAAGGTCATCACCACAAACTGATAATGCCCACTAGGGGTAGAAAATGCTGTTTTGGCTTTAGACTCCTCAGCTAACCTGATTTGCCAGTAGCCAGCTGTCAAGTCAAATGTGCTCAAATATTTGGCAGAAGCCAACTTGTCAATGAGCTCATCTGCCCTTGGAATAGGGTGTGCATCTGTCCTGGTGACAGCATTGAGTCCTCTGTAATCCACACAGAACCTCATCTCTCTCTTGCCATCTTTGGTGTGAGGTTTGGGGACCAGAACCACTGGGCTAGCCCAGGGGCTCTCTGAAGGCTCAATGACACCTAATTCCAGCATCTTTTGCACCTCAGTCTTTATACAGTCCCTGACGTGGTCAGGTTGCCTGTAAATCTTGCTCTTTACAGGAAGACTGTCACCAGTGTCCACCACATGGGTACACCAGTTAGTCTGACTGGGTGTCAACGAGAACATATGCCTGTATGCCTGTAGAACTTGTCTGCAGTCATGTTGCTGATGTTCAGTCAGGCTGCCACCTAAGGCCACACCATCAACTGAGCCATCCTCAGGGTTCTGAGTGAGCAGGTCTGGGAGAGGGTCACTCTCTTCCTCCTGTCCCTCGTCTGTAGCCATGAGCAAGCCCATGTCTGCCCTGCTGACATATGCCTTCAATCTGTTCACATGGAGAACCCTGTGGGGGCTCCTGGGAGTTCCTAGGTCCACCAAGTAGGTAACCTCTCCCTTCTTCTCCAGAATTGTATGGGGTCCAGACCATTTGTCTTGGAGTGCTGCTGGGGCCACTGGCTCCAACACCCATACCTTCTGTCCAGGCTGAAATTCAACAAGGACAGCCTTTTGGTCATGCCAAGCTTTTTGTAATTCTTGGCTAGCCTCAAGGTTTTTGGATGCCTTTTCCATGTACTCTGCCATCCTGGAGCGGAGACCAAGTACATAGTCCACTATGACTTGTTTAGGCTTTTTGAGAGGTAACTCCCATCCTTCCTTCACAAGACACAGGGGTCCTCTTACAGGGTGCCCAAACAACAATTCAAAGGGGCTGAAGACAACCCCCTTTTGAGGGACCTCTCTGTAAGCAAACAAAAGGCAGGGCAGTAGGATGTCCCATCTTCGCCTGAGCTTTTCAGGTAATCCTTTAATCATGCCCTTTAGGGTCTTGTTAAATCTCTCAACAAGCCCATTGCATTGTGGGTGATAAGGAGTGGTGAACTTGTAGTTGACACCACATTCCTTCCACATAGCTGTCAAATATCCTGACATGAAGTTGGCACCTCTATCAGATATTACCTCCTTAGGAAACCCCACTCTGGAGAAAACTCCAAGTAAGGCCCTGGCCACAACAGGAGCTGTTGTGGTCCTAAGTGGAATTGCCTCTGGGTACCTGGTGGCATGATCCACTACCACCAGTATGAATCTGTGCCCAGATGCTGTAGGGGGATCCATTGGACCAACAATATCAATCCCCACTCTTTCAAAGGGAACCCCCACCACATGTAGTGGTATCAGGGGGGCCTTTGTTGTTCCACCTGCTTTACCACTGGCTTGGCAGGTTTCACAGGAGCGACAAAACTCCTTGGTGTCTTCAGACATGTGAGGCCAGTGAAAGTGAGGGACAAGCCTGTCCCAGGTCTTATTCTGGCCTAGGTGTCCTGCTAAAGGAATATCATGGGCCAAGGTGAGTAGGAAGCCCCTAAATTGCAGAGGTATAACCAACCTCCTGGTAGCACCAGGCTTGGGGTCTCTAGCCTCTGAATAAAGGAGTCCATTGTCCCAACATACTTTATGGGCACCTTGAGCATTCCCAGCAGCCTCAGCAGCAGCCTGCTGTCTGAGGGATTCAAGAGAAGGACAGGTTAACTGAGCCTACCCCAAGTCTGCCCTAGAAGGTCCCCCTGTCCCCAGAAACTCAACCTGATCAGGTTCAAGTTCTTCAGAGACAGTTCCTTCAGGGGTCTCAAGATCAGTTTCCTGTGAAGCCTGATCCTCACTTGCAGGCAGTTGGGAAGGCGCAGCCTTAACCCTCCTGTTCTTCCTCTTGGAAGGTACTTGGTCCATTGTTCCAGGATCCAAGACCTGAGGTTCAGAGAGGCACTTTTTGGCCTGTGACCTGGTCACAGCAAGGACATGTGATGATATCCCTAACATCTCTGCATGAGTCCTGTACTCAACTTCTGACCATAGAGAGTTCTCCAGGTCATTGCCCAACAAACATTCTACTGGGAGATCAGCACTAACCACAACTTTCTTTAGGCCAGTTACCCCTCCCCATTAAAAGTTAACAAGTGCCACACTATGTGTAGTAGTGACATTGCTGGCATTGGTCACCAGGTAATCATCGCCTGGCATGTATTGTCCAGGGTCCACAAAGTTAGGTGTCACCATAGTGACACTGGCACATGTGTCCCTGTAAGCTTGAGCCACTTTATTGTTGATCAAAGGTGTCTGTCTGTATTTGCCCAGGTTACTGGGACTTATGTCAGGGGTCAAATCTATGTCCCCTTCACAAACCAGAACAGCCTGTGTAAGGGTTCTGACTAGGTCAGAATCTCCTTCAGTTCCCAAAGTGATACTCACTAATCCCTTGGCTTGAGGACCAGCACTGCTAACTGTACTAGTGGGTACAGGTGCCTTAGGGGCTGCAGTGCTGGGGGCTCCACCCTTTTTACACTCACTTGTCCAGTGAGAGGTGTTCTTACAAGTTTTACACCAGGGTTTCTTCTGACCTTCTTTCTTCTTCTTCTTGGAAGTTTGGGACCCACCCTCTGTCTCAGTTTGGGGCCCTGTTGAAGACTTCTGGTCTTTAGCTTTCTGCTCCCCACCCTTCTGGTCTGTTTTCTTCTGGTCACCACCCTGGTTCTGGTTCTGGTTCTTTTGCTTAACTCTGGTTCTTACCCATTTATCTGCCCTCTTTCCCAATTCTTGGGGAGAGGTCAAATCTGAGTCAACCAAATGTTGATGCAACTGCTGTTTCTGACAATTATTTAAAATTTGTTCTCTCATCAGCAAATTATACAATCCTTCATAGTCTGTAACCTTGCTTCCCAGCAACCATCCCTCCAGAGCCTTAGTGGCACACTCAACAAATTCAGACCAGTCCTGAGTCTATGTCTTCTGGGTATCTCTGAACATTAACCTGTACTGTTCAGTGGTTAAGCCTAACCCATCAATCAGAGCACTCTTCAGGACCAGGTAGTTTCTAGAATCCCCATCACTAACTGTGAGGAGTCTGTCTCGGCCTCTACCTTCAAAGGAGAGCCACAAGATTGCTGCCCACTGCTCCTGAGGGATCTGCTGTACTCTGCAGGCTCTCTCCATTGCAGTAATCCATTTATGGATATCATCCCCAGCTTTGTAGAGGGGCACAATCTTACTCAGGTTTCTGTTATCAAAAGACCTGTCTTTATCCTTGTGGATATTGCTGCCACCAGTGGGTTCTATTACCCCACTCTCTCTAGGCTGTCTTGCTCTAGCAAGTTTCTCTTGGGCCAGGGCAATCTCTAACTCTTGTCTCTGGACTCTCAATTCAGCCTCTCTAATTTGAGATTCTCTCAATTTGGCCTCATGTTCCCTTCTCTGAGGGCTAGTCATCTCCCTTCTGGAGTGACCATGAGAGCCTCTAGAGACATGGGAGGTATTGGATTCACCTGAGTGATTCCTCCTCCTCCTATGCCCCTGGTTAAGTCCACCTGGGGGACTGAATGGGTTGTTACCAGATTCATTCCCAAGTTGGCTTAAGTTAGCCTGGTTCAGTCTACTGACCAGCACCTGACTATTTCTGTCATCATCTGACTCACTGCTTTCCACCTCCTCCTCTTCCTCTTCCTCTTCATCTACCTGAGGAGCTCCAGTGGTGGAGGCTTCCTCATCTACCAGGATGATAGGACCAGGGGTGTCTACAGTGGCATCCTCTGAAGGATGGCCTCCTTCAGCATCCCCTGTGGGGTTTGCCTTAGAGGGCTTTAGAGTCTCAGACTGGTCTAAGAGCTCTCTTAGGTGGTCTGTAGTAGGGGAAGGCCCTGTCTTCAGACCCCTTAAGACACAAAGCTGTCTTAATTCCTTAAAGGAAAAAATAGCAAATTTGGATGGTGCCCTTGGAGGGTCACTCTCAACAGGAGTAAGTCCACTGGACCCCTCTGCTCCAGACATTGCTCTAGTGTGGGTGGATGTGTTGCAATCTACCTACACTGGTGTTTACCTACTAAACCTATCTAGTAGTTGTAGCTAGGGTGTGCTACTCCCTTTGCTCTACAACAACTAAGTTCAGTAGAACTTAAGTATACTAGTCTTGTTTTATATGTACCTAGCAGGTACCTGTATGATCTTTCAAATGATAATCTCAAAGATTGTAATGGTAAAACAACAGCAAGCTCAGATCCCAATCCGCTGCTCACCAATGTGAGAAGTTGGCCTGGTATATAATGCTCACTAATTCTTAGTGATCACTTTGTACCATGCCAAGCAACCCTTATGATGATGGTTGTAATTCAACCTTGTAGACCAGTTATCCTAGTGGTAACGTGGACAAAGCAGTCTTAGGCTAAACTCTGAAAGGCATGTGAAGCCAGCTGTTATACCATACACAACCCCCTTGAATACCAAATGAAAGGGACACCACACAGATATATATTGAAAATATATATTGATTTATTAACTATAAAACCCCCTGGACTCTTTATGAGCACAGAAGCACAAGCGTTAAATCACAAGACAGTTTAAAATACACAAAAGTTGCACAATATGGATGAGCCCTAGGGGCCACCTAAACCATATACTAAGAAAGTGGTATAAGAGATACCAATAGGAAAGTGAAGAGGCCTAGGGCCTTGGGAATCGCTGGAGTTATTCGAGACTAGCAGTGACTAAGTCGGGAGAGGCCCACGGGACTCGGGTGCAGTGTTCAAAGTGCACGCACTTTCCAATCCAAAGTCTATGGTGCGTAAAAAGTACAAAGTTAGAAAGTTAGGAACCTTCCGGGTGACCTACGGAGCTGAAACTTAAGACACAGGCCCTTGAGATGTGTACCAGTGCAGGAGCACCGGCGGAGCTGAGTTACCTAACCCACAGGAAGCGGGTGCACAGGGTCGAAGTAGTGTCGGGTTTCGTCACGCTGGTCGATGGTGCTTGGAGCTGAAGATGCTGCAGGCGGCTCGATGTGAAGAGTTCCGGTGGATCCAAGGGTGGATCTGAAGATGTGAAGACCTGAAAGCAGAGGGGACAGTGTTCAAAGTCACTAGCCAGTGACTACCGTGGAACCAGATTGGAACCAGGCGATGTCGGGTGCAAACAGGCGTTGTCGAGTAGCTTCTTTCTGCAGCCACGTGGATACCCGGGGTCGAGGACGTCCAGGAGTTGGTCACGAGCTGTCCCACGTAGGCTTCTCGCTGTTGGCGGTGTCGGCGACCTGATCGGAGCAAACAGGCCTTGGCAAATGCAAGCCACGCAGAAGTGGAAAGATGCTTAACACTCGGACCAGCAAGGTCAGAGCAGGTGCTCCTTTTCACAGGAGCTTGGGTAGGTCTGGAGCAACCAGACCTGCTGTGTAAAACGTCGGTTTCGTCGCCAAGATGGCCGCTGACCACGTGGCTAGTGGCCGGGATGGCGCGTCGAGTGGCACAATGCAAAAGGGCCCCACGAAGATCGTGGAGATGCTGGAGGGCTGATCTTCGGTGCAAGGGCTGCTCGGTGGTGGGGGTTCTCAGTCCCCAAAGCACAACGTCGAGGATGCCTCAGAAGCTGCGCAGTCAGCTTTGCGAGTGTCTTTCAAGAGGTCCGGTCCCACGTCACTCGGTGCCTCCACGGGTCCCTTCTTTGCAGGGACTGTGGATCGGGCTCTGAGAGGTCTGGGAGTCTGGTTCTTGTCGGGCTCTGGGCTCGGGCTCTGGCGGGAGGCGGCGGCAAAGCTGACGTCGAGTTGCTGGTTGGTACCTGTGTTCACAGGGTGGCCACTCCTAGGCCACAAGGGAGATTCTCTTCAGTCTTCTGTGCAGCAGAATGTCGAAGTCCAGTCTTCTTCTTCGTGTAAAGTTGATTCAGGATGATCTGCTGTCAATGGCACTGCTCCCACTCTTATTCCCAATCTGAGGGGTGGATCACCTACTAGGTCCCTCCTCTGGGAGGAACCAGGAAGGGGGGCGGTTACACCCCCTTTCCTTTGTCCAGTTCCGCGCCAAGCCTGGGTCTGGAAAGTCCCAGGACCGGTTTGGACTGGCCTATGCACGGGGACACCTTGTGTGCCCCGGGCATGTCTGATTCTATTCAGCCCTGTCCTGCCCAATACACAAAACTAACCCTGGGCGAAGAACTACGCTCCGTTTGCGGAGTTTGCGGAGTTTTGGCAACTCCGCATTTCGCGGAGTTCGCGTAGCTGCCGATAACTCCGCTATCCGGTGTGGAGCGTAGTTGTCGCGCGCTAAATAACATTGTCGCGCGCTAAATAACATTATCGCGTGTGCGGCAATGGCTTACCTTGGTTCTGCGTTCGCTTTTTCCCGGTCGCGTCTGCCACCATGTTTGTAAACCCTTCCGTGCAGCTGTGCGAACGCGATAACGTTATTGGAAGCGCGATAAAGCCATAAGGACGCGCGAGTATGTTTGTTGGTAAGATCGAGTTGCCGAACACGCAGAACCTGCAATCTTGCACAGAATAGCTCGCGAGCATGTTAAAAGTTAAACCATAATAATAAATTACCATTTTGGTTAGCAAACAAGTGAAAAACCCCTCAAAGTTGTACCTTTGGATGTATTTTTTGGGGGGAAGGAGTCCTCTTTCTGTTTCTACTCTATTTTTGAATATTAAGGAGGAAGGGCTCTGGAGTTTACAACTTCCTGTTCCTGTCCACCAGGCTCCTCCCAGTGCTTTGTCCATGAGGTGGTCACTTTCATTTGGATTTTGAGCTGGCAGGATCACTTTCTGTGTGTGTTGGCTGCATTACTGCTTTTTTTTTAATCTTACTGAGGACTTTTGGATTTTGAATTCTCTTTTTCAAGTAAGTTCAGTAATGTATGAGTGAGTATGATGTTGTAGACTTGTGTTTGTTTGATTTAAACTTTTTTAACTACAGTATTCATTCCTTGATTTAAATTATTGATGGGTGCCTACTTTTATGAGGTCCCAACTTGTATTTCTTTTTAAATTTCATCCAGGCTACATAGAGAGGTACCCATGGGTAAAATCATAATTCTGTGTTTAAAATTTTATTCAAGTTTGTAAACAAACATCATGGCTGGCATTGGATTATGGTCATCATTATGCAATAGCAATGTCTGCTGTGGTATTTCTGTTTGTGTAATGAAAAAGTTTTTTATTTTTTTAAGCCAATAGCTGACCCTAGTACTCCATGTAGTTAGTGTGTAGGCATGTTTGAGTTCATTGTAATAACTTTCTGTGGTTGGCCTGGCCATGTGTTGTTGGCGGCCATTTTATGTTTCCCAGCCACTTTGGTCTTGCCATAGGCCTCCAAACTTGTGGCCTACTCTTCCAGTAGGCCAGAGGTACTAGTCATAGGGTCATGAAAGGTAATCAACTGTTTTTCTGGTGTACCTCTAATTAGGAAATCATGGATGGACTGGTTTGATTTAGAAAATCTTATGTTTATGTGTGGGGTATGTCAGGTTTCGGGTGTCTGTCAATTTCTGCCATTAGGTAACACTAGGAATACAGCTCGGGTAGTTTTGGTAACGTCGCACCGTGTGAGAACGCGACCTTACCTTTTTTGTCTTGTTCGCGCGCTCAATGTACTGGCTCGGGAACGCGATAACGACTTTTCACTCGATTCGCGTTGCCGAACACGCCGATTTTGCATTCTCGCGAACAATATGTCCCGAGTTGCATAAAAGTTCCTCGAAAATGTTTAATGTGTCCCCTGTGCTACAAAAAAGTCCTCATTTTGTGTTATTTGGTTGTAGTTTTGTCTTCCTGGAGCATGGGCCACTCCCAGTTCCTTTCTGTCCTCTATGTAATGATTTCTTGTTTATGGTTGGGGTGACCAATTTGGGGGGTGGTGTCTGGTGTGTCCATTTTGTGAAGCTAAGCATTGTCCCTTTGGCATAGGCATTTATTGTCTGTCCTCTCTTTCTTTTCATGTAGTGGTGAGGGCCATTTTGTGTGTACTTACTTCCTTTGTGATGATTCTGCTATGTTGTTGTTGGTGGGCAGGCCATGTGGTGGCGGCCATTTTGTGTATGCTTCCTTTGTGACTGATTTTGCCATGTGGTGGAGGCCATTTTGGGTGCATCCCCTTTCCATGTTGTTTTTGGGTGTCCCTGTCCTCCTGGCCCTATGGAGGCGGCCATTTTCTGTGTCCTTCCCTGGTTCTCTTCTTTTGCCATAGCCATCCAAGGCTTTTGTAGGTACTACCACTCACAGCCATAGGTGCATTCAAGTTAATCAACTATTTTTGTGGTGTAACTTTAATTACACCGTGTATGGCTTTGGATTGCTTCACATTTTTTGTAATGGTGGTACTTTTAGTTTTTTGGTTGCTTGTGTGTAGCTATTATGGCACTCCCTGCCATTAGGTAACCCTAGGAATACAGCTCGGGTAGTGTTGGTAACGTCGCACCGTGTGAGAACGCGACCTTACCTTTTTTGTCTTGTTCGCGCGCTCAATGTACTGGCTCGGGAACGCGATAACGACTTTCCACTCGATTCGCGTTGCCAAACACGCCGATTTTGCATTCTCGCGAACAATATGTCCCGAGTTGCATAAAAGTTCCTCGAAAATGTTTAATGTGTCCCCTGTGCTACAAAAAAGTCCTCATTTTTGTGTTATTTGGTTGTAGTTTTGTCTTCCTGGAGCATGGGCCACTCCCAGTTCCTTTCTGTCCTCTATGTAATGATTTCTTGTTTATGGTTGGGGTGACCAATTTGGGGGGTGGTGTCTGGTGTGTCCATTTTGTGAAGCTAAGCATTGTCCCTTTGGCATAGGCATTTATTGTCTGTCCTCTCTTTCTTTTCATGTAGTGGTGAGGGCCATTTTGTGTGTACTTACTTCCTTTGTGATGATTCTGATATGTTGTTGTTGGTGGGCAGGCCATGTGGTGGCGGCCATTTTGTGTATGCTTCCTTTGTGACTGATTTTGCCATGTGGTGGAGGCCATTTTGGGTGCATCCCCTTTCCATGTTGTTTTTGGGTGTCCCTGTCCTCCTGGCCCTTTGGAGGCGGCCATTTTCTGTGTCCTTCCCTGGTTCTCTTCTTTTGCCATAGCCATCCAAGGCTTTTGTAGGTACTACCACTCACAGCCATAGGTGCATTCAAGTTAATCAACTATTTTTGTGGTGTAACTTTAATTACACCGTGTATGGCTTTGGATTGCTTCACATTTTTTGTAATGGTGGTACTTTTAGTTTTTTGGTTGCTTGTGTGTAGCTATTATGGCACTCCCTGCCATTAGGTAACCCTAGGAATACAGCTCGGGTAGTTTTGGTAACGTCGCACCGTGTGAGAACGCGACCTTACCTTTTTTGTCTTGTTCGCGCGCTCAATGTACTGGCTCGGGAACACGATAACGACTTTCCACTCGATTCGCGTTGCCGAACACGCCGATTTTGCATTCTCGCGAACAATATGTCCCGAGTTGCATAAAAGTTCCTCGAAAATGTTTAATGTGTCCCCTGTGCTACAAAAAAGTCCTCATTTTTGTGTTATTTGGTTGTAGTTTTGTCTTCCTGGAGCATGGGCCACTCCCAGTTCCTTTCTGTCCTCTATGTAATGATTTCTTGTTTATGGTTGGGGTGACCAATTTGGGGGGTGGTGTCTGGTGTGTCCATTTTGTGAAGCTAAGCATTGTCCCTTTGGCATAGGCATTTATTGTCTGTCCTCTCTTTCTTTTCATGTAGTGGTGAGGGCCATTTTGTGTGTACTTACTTCCTTTGTGATGATTCTTCTATGTTGTTGTTGGTGGGCAGGCCATGTGGTGGCGGCCATTTTGTGTATGCTTCCTTTGTGACTGATTTTGCCATGTGGTGGAGGCCATTTTGGGTGCATCCCCTTTCCATGTTGTTTTTGGGTGTCCGTGTCCTCCTGGCCCTATGGAGGCGGCCATTTTCTGTGTCCTTCCCTGGTTCTCTTCTTTTGCCATAGCCATCCAAGGCTTTTGTAGGTACTACCACTCACAGCCATAGGTGCATTCAAGTTAATCAACTATTTTTGTGGTGTAACTTTAATTACACCGTGTATGGCTTTGGATTGCTTCACATTTTTTGTAATGGTGGTACTTTTAGTTTTTTGGTTGCTTGTGTGTAGCTATTATGGCACTCCCTGCCATTAGGTAACCCTAGGAATACAGCTCGGGTAGTTTTGGTAACGTCGCACCGTGTGAGAACGCAACCTTACCTTTTTTGTCTTGTTCGCGCGCTCAATGTACTGGCTCGGGAACGCGATAACGACTTTCCACTCGATTCGCGTTGCCGAACACGCCGATTTTGCATTCTCGCGAACAATATGTCCCGAGTTGCATAAAAGTTCCTCGAAAATGTTTAATGTGTCCCCTGTGCTACAAAAAAGTCCTCATTTATCTGTTATTTGGTTGTAGTTTTGTCTTCCTGGACAGGCCATGTGGTGGCGGCCATTTTGTAGGTGCTTCCTTTGTGCATTTATCATTGGCCTCCCTGCTTTTGGTCTGATCTGATAGTAGGCCAGAGTCCCAGAGGTGGTAGTTACTAGTTAGCGGGGCTGCTTTATGTAGCTGTTTCTATTTGGTCTATTTAATTACCATCATTACGGCATGTGTGTATGCCATTGCATTTCCAAGTTTGTTGTCTGGGCAGGGGGGTAGGTAACTTTTTTGTGTGTGTAATAATTTTATGGCTTGTATGTGTTTTTGCAGTGAAGTTTTACAAACTCTTAGCCATGGGGTATTTTGATTTTCCTTGCATTAACCTGTCATGACTCATGTGTAGCAGGCATCCTCCTTTTTCTGTCCATATTGGTATATGATAGGCCTGCTTGACTTTATTATTGGTTCTTTCTGGACTTCATGTGGCTGGGAGCTGTGGTGCTGGTAGTATTAGTCTTCTTTTTTGTGTTTTATACATTGGCCTGTGTGTCTTTCAATTGTTCATGTGCTGGCTTGCTGCTTGTTTCACTGACGTGTTCTGTCTTCTTTGCTTGTAGGTGCACAGAAAAAGACTGAGGAGGTGCGAGTTGTTTTCATCCATCGCCCGTTCAACTGCCAGACGGACGTCCTTCAATTGTACGCCACGTGTGGTGTGTGACTCATCTGACCACACATCTCTGCAATTTGTGCTACTGAGTGCTGCTGTGTGCTGACATCAGAAGAAGATGGGCCCTAAGAGAGCAGGTACCAGGTCCTCCACCACCAAGAAAGTTGCTGAGAAGAAGGTACAGAAGAAGGAAGTGTCACTTAAGGCTGGTATGGACCCCCAAACCTTTTTTGGGCCCCCAAAACGTACGCCTGCAGCAGCGGTGTCCGTGGTGCAAGCTGGGGCCAGCACATCCGCATTAGCGGGGGCAAGCCACCAACCCAGGGCCAAGCACATGAGGGTCGAAGAGGTAGCCAGCCTAGTGTTACAAAGCAGTGATACTGAGCCTGAACTTAACTTATCGCTGTCTCAAAGTAGCACACAATCCACGCAAGATGAAAGTGCTCAACAACCGCCACCAGCAGTAGATGTTCAACAACCACAACCACTTCCCGCAATAGTTGTTGAAAAACCACAACCACCGCCCGCAATAGTTGTTCAACAACAACAACCAAATCCCACAATAGTAGTTGTTGAAGAACCACAGCACGCTATAGTACTTCCTCAAGAACAACAACCACCGTCTCCACACACAATAGTAGAAGTTGTTCCTCCCGATGTCGGGGCAGTTCAGGAAGTAGAGCCTCATTCCGAGCAAGAAGAAGAGGAAGCCACTTCTGGAGGTGATCTACTGTCTTTAAATTTACGAAAGGAAAGCAGTGTTAGTGGCAGTGCATCGAGTTCTTCGCATAGCATCCCTTCAGATGACCTTGATAACGAATGGCGTCCACCACGAGTAACTGAGCATTCAAAGGAGAGACATCCTAAGACCAGGCTTGGAAAAAGGAAGGATCCGGCAAGGCTTGAACTTCCGGAGTTCGATGTAGGTGAGCAGGATACTGATGGTGATAAAGACGGGTCTGACACTGACAATGTCATCATCACAAGCGTTATTCCTGGTGCAGAGGATGTAGAGACCAGCATTTTCACCCTATCCAGAAGGGCTACGATTAGTGATGAGCAGGTAGCACGTGTAACTCCTACACACTCAGCGCCCAAAGTAACACCAGCTCCCATTTTTGCATCAGCGAAGGCCCGGCAGCGTGCGACATCCAGCGCAAGCACCACCTCAACAGAAGGAGGTAGTGGCAGTACTAGTACTGAACTGTCACATAGGGAAATTCAACAAAAAGGCTCCAGTTCATCCGGGATTGGAAGTGGGTCCTCCTCTTCCTATGGCAGGAGACAAAAGTTTAGCTCCCCAGTCTGGGATTTTTTTACGGTTCACCCACATCAGGAGAACATTGCTATATGCACCATTTGTCACACCAATGTTAGTCGTGGTAAGATTGGTACAAACTATGGTACTGGAGGCCCAACGACCCATATGAAAAAAACACACACAATTGTATGGGAGAACAACCTTGCAAGCTTAAAAGATGTAAGCACTGGTGGTGGTGGGGAGGATACAGTACTACAAGGTCCACTCATGGAAGAAGAGGGAGACGATGACCTTCTATCTGGGAGTGGTACACAAATGAGCCCTGTCGCCAGCACTGGAGTGGTGCAGTCCAAATCCTCAGCATCAGCAACTTCTCAGTGGCACCAGAGTCAGCCGGAGACACCAAGGGCAAGGAGTGAAAAGTCTGCGTTGAAAGGTGGTCCGTCTAGCAGAACAGAAAGAATTACCAAGCAGCTTACCATTACTGGCATGTTTAGGCAGGAGGGAAAGTACGAGCGGAACCACCCAACAGCACGTTTGTACAATGCGAAACTTGCAAAAATGTTGGCACTGGACCTTCTCCCATTTTCATTTGTTGAGGCAGTGGGATTTCGGCAATTAGTGGCAACACTCACCCCAAAATGGGACGTTCCCAGTCGCTACTATTTTGCAAGAGTTGCTATTCCAGCACTACACCACGACGTGCTGGGATTGATTGGGAAAGCCTTACAACAGAGTGTTGTCCATTGTATCCACCTGACAACCGACATGTGGAGCAGTCGCGAAGCCACAGCAGATTACATGTGCATCACCGCACACTGGATCTCTTTTGCAGGTGTGAAAGACAAGTTAACATCAGGCCTTCTTGACGTTGCTGGGATTTTCAATGACACTCGCAAACATGCAACTGTAGCCATGTTTGGTATGGAGAAAAATCATACTGCTGACAACATTTTGTCTGACTTTAACAGCAAGGTCTTTGAATGGCTGAAACCAAGAGGCCTTAAGATTGGTTTTGTTGCCACCGACAATGGCAGTAATGTAGTGAGGGCAATGAAAGATGGACAGTATTTCAGGGTACCCTGTTTGGCACACTGCATTAACTTAGTCGTGCAAGACTTTCTGAAAAATGAACTCCAAGTCAGCACCATACTGACCATCTGCAGAAGAATATGCACGCATTTTAACCATTCTTTCAAAGCGCGGAAGCTGCTACGCGTCATTCAGCGGGAGCATAATTTGCCAGTCAAAGCACTGATCCAGGAGGTCCCAACACGTTGGAACTCGACTTATTTCATGCTTGAGCGTCTCTTTGAGCAGTACATACCACTGAATGCTTATGTAATGTCAAGAAAATTAGTGGATCCTACTGTTAATCTTAAAAGCCTGACCGTTGAGATGTGGCAGTGGGACATCATTAAATGCTTGACAGAGATGCTACAACCTTTTGAGGTGTTCACACGTGCAGTTAGCAGGGAGGACTGTACTATGGGCCAAGCCATCCCATTGTTGTACATGCTCGAGCAACAGCTGAAGGAGGTCTGTGAAACATACAAAGGTGACGAAGAAAAAGTTGATGCATGTACCTTGGCCAAGGCCTTACGCAACCGCTTATCTGTAAATGCAAGGCTTAAAATGATTGTGTCAGATCCAAATTACATAACTGCAACAATCTTGGATCCACGGTACAAATTGTTTGTCAGCAGTAGCGCAGTCATTCCTTTTTCAGATGGGGATGTTGCCAATTACAAAAGTTCCATAGCTGTGGAAGCTAATGATTTCGAAACTGAACGGCTGTTACTTAAAGGCCTGACAGTGCCAGCCCAGGACAGTCAAAGTACTCCAGGCCATCCTCCTGAGGCAACTCAGGCAAGTTCATCACAGCATGAGAGCGGTGCGTCCGCTTCCCAGCAGGCACCAACAGTACCAAAAGCAGCACCTACACGATCTGATTCAGCAGACACAACCAAAAGCATAACGGCTTTTTTCTGCAGAAGGGGATGGGTAAGTCCGTTGCTGTTGCAAAGGGGAAAGAGGAGCAGCAAAGCCGAGCACCAATGAACACTGAGCGGATGGTTCAGGCCTATCTGGATGACACAACAGAGGTGTTCATGGAGCAAAGCCCATTGGTCTATTGGTATGAAAGAAGGAGACAGTGGCCAGTGCTGAGCAGGCTGGCGATAAAGTATTTGGCTTGTCCTGTAGCCAGTGTCGCCTCTGAGCGGGTTTTCAGTGCTGCTGGTGCCATTGTGACATCGAAAAGGACCAGTCTCTCCCCCAAAAGCGTCGAGAGGCTGACAATGATAAAAATGAATCAACACTTCATACCACCAGACTATACTGTACGTGAATCAGCAGGATGAAGAAAGCGAGCCCGAAGAATTCCTCACTGCTGGGTTACATGACCTACTGCTGTCCGGACCCGCAGAGTTTGAGGACGAGCACCTCTTCCCTGACCAATAGGCTGTTAAATTGTGACTTTTTCCCTTCTTTTATTTGTGTTATTTATTTTCTTATTAAAAATGACTTTCTGGTGCAAAACTGCTAATTTTAAAATAAAAAGCTCAACCAAATCCATCCCCACCACTCATTCTTTTAATGTACCTACTGGAGTTGCACACCTGTGCATTTATTTTCGCTGTATCTTTTTTAGTTACCTCCTGGAGTTGCACGCCTGTGCATTTATGTTCCATGTTGACTGCACTCCTCAGAGTCTTGCTGCATCTTCTTGACTCCCACTCAAGTCAATACAATTCCATCTTGGCAGCCATACATTTGATGTTGTAGATGGAGTATAGTACAGTAACAATAATGTAGCCTCTAACAGTCCCTCCATAATAAGTGAACCGTACATGACTACAGCCATCCTCTATTTCATTTGAAATCTGCAACTCATAATAACTGCCTTGCTGAGTCTTACTGTTAAGGCTACCACCTCTGTCTGCAGGCATTCAGAGACGACTCTTCTGTGTCAAAAGAAACTTGAGCAGGCATCCACAACTGAAGTCAACTTGTTGTGATGACTCGCATTACAAAGGCTCGGCAGCATCTGTGATCAATCTTCTGACAGTGAAAGAGAAGAAGAGCAAAACAGGTATAAAAATGAATGATGCCATGCATTGCATTGGATGTATTTTTTGGCTGACTCTGAGCTAATGTGCATGGAGTTGAAGTATACTAGTAACTTCAGTTCAGACTCACGTGATAGCCAATTCTTCCATGTTATTTACTAATAATAGAAATTATTTACGCACTTGTGTTCCTACTACTACAGATGCAGTCAGGACTTAATTTATCGTAGTCACTCACTACAGACTGAGTTGCTGATGATAATGATGGTGACCACCATATCTTTGCTGTCAGGCAGTTGGATCTGAGCTGATTGATGCACGATGTTTCTTGGAGTGGAATACAAGGTAATAAATAAATACAAATAAGAGTCACAGCACAGTAGACCCAGGCTACTACATGTTTGTGCACAGTGCTGTGGTAGAGTACAATAGTGGTATGATTGATGACTGAGAATGACGCATTGATTTTGTTGATTAATTTTGTAAATGCTAGGTTGCTTTTTCAATTTCATTCACCTTTCTGTGGCTCTGAAATTTTTAGGGAAATGCAGTTTGTATAACGGCCAAACCTGTGTCGTCGTGGGCCTGTTGTTGTGTGCTGGCTCCTGTCTTTTTTTGTACTTCTAGATTAAAAATGATATGCAACTAGTAGACTTATACAAATTGTATCCAAGCCGCCTCAGTCTGAAAGTCCTCTCATACGACTACTCCTCTTGTATTGTTTTTTTTATCTTCACTGTATTACAATTTGTTTAGGTCATTCACATTCTTTTGTATTTGCCTTTTCTTTTTCAGGCTGGACATCTTTCACGGTTCACCCACTGCTTTATAGTATGAGCATCAACTCTCATCCTTACCACAGATCCTCATCATCAAGCAATTGGATTGCGGGAAACCAAGAATCATATTCAGCGTGTCCTTTTCTTACGTCCATTGCTTACAATCATTAGCTAGCGGATCAACATCATAAATCATCGTCTTCATTGTTTTGCTTTTGTTGTCTCCAATCTCCATGCGTACTGTTTTTCTTTCTCAAACCTTTCCCAAAACCCCCGTACCCATCCATTAAACAATCCCTAACCCTCTTCCCCCGGGCTGCGTGGTTACATTGAGGTGTGATGTTTCTTACATTAAATATACACCAACAATTTGATCACGCGCTTGCTGGGGCAGATGTGGTCAAAGCAACAATAGTGAAATGTCAACAAGGCATGGCCAGGATCTTCTGCGGCTTCCCAACTCAAGCTCTGTGTATAACGCCAAATAATTTACCATTAACATCAAACAACGAATGCATCTAATGAATTGGCGTAATTTTTTGGGTTTAAAGTGTAAAGCATTATGATTTAGAAAAGTTTGACGTTGCCGTGAGTACTACAAGTAAAGTTGAACTTCTTATCTTCTCTTGCACTTTGTTTCCAGTCCCCAAAACCATTGTTTTGTTTCAGTTTAGCAGTTGCAATATTGGGTCACCCATGCAATGTACTGTACTTACTTATACTACCCCCACATTGTCTGTCACGCAAATGACTGTCTCTTTTTTTTGTCGCTACTGGCAGGGTCTGTCTACTACAATCACAGAAGTTCTGATTCCGAACCACAGATTCTTCGCCATTGTCTTGGAAATCAAATGCAGCCCTTGCAGTTCCACACTTCATGATAAATCATCATCATCTCATCAGCAATCACAGGTAAGATAAGTTTGCAGTGAGGTATAACGCAAGACAGACTGGTCGTTCTTCTAATACTACAAATATAACTCGGTGAGGGTTTACTGCATCTATCTGTTTGCATGTTGAAGATGTGGGCAATATATTTTATTATTAAAAAGCACTGTCCGCCGACCTACATGGCCAAATTAAACCTTGCGAGGTTGCACAACGTACATTATTTGGTAAAACACTCCCCCCTCCAACCCCACAAGAAACGCAAATGAACTTCAAATGTTTTCTTTTTAACATAACTTTGTGTCTCGTTTATTTTAACATAATGTAATATATAACTAAAGATGATACAAAAATAAAATATATATAAATCCTACACGAAGCTGTCCCCCTACCCGCCTCCCCTAACCCCAACCAAATTCCCACGCTCAATGTCATGTAAAAAAAAAGTAAAAACCCAACACCCAATTCCCACCCACCAACAAAAGGATTGAAAAAGGGGCAAACAGGGTCCATCTCATAGCCGGCGGGCTTTTAAGTGTTGATCCACCAGGATCTTTACACGCTCCTCTATCTGTTTTTTAGTCTGACTGCTTTGAGCCTCCAGCCTGGCTACCCGGAGGAGAATTTTTCGCTGGAACTGGCGGCACCTACATTGGCAGCCATGTTGTTGTGGGGGGGTGGACGATGCGGGGAAAATCTGGCGGCGGGCGGCTGCCTGACCACGCCGACGTACTCCTGCAGGCTTGGGGGCCGGGGCATTGGAAGAGGCAGCAGCTGCTGCCGCCGCCTCCTCCTCCTCCTCCTCGGCCTGAGCCACCAGCCGGCGGTAGGCCTCAACGATGGCCTGCAGTTTCCGCTGACGGGCCCGGACTGCCAGCTCCTTCCTCGTTGGTTTAGAAGGAGTAACTATAAAGAAAGAGACAGAATTGTTGTAATCAAAAATCCCAGCAAATAAAGAACACAAAATGGATCCAACACATAGTGGGCGGCACAGTACAGTAGCAATAGCAAGCAAGTTGAGTACCTAAAATGTTGTTTTATCTATCTTGAACATTCTACGCCTTATATACTTCATTTGTCTGCCTTTTTGGCATGGCATTATGCCTGCCCTAGTAACATAGCATGGGTGTACTTCAACGGTCACATACGAACACCTGTCTTTTTCATATCTCATTTTTTTATATCATATACTCTGTGCTTACGGGAAAAGTGACAGTCTCAAACTAACATTAAATTAACAGTGGCCAGCTAGTACTAGTAAATGTCTACTCTAGAGACTATCATTCTTTATATCGCCAACAAACGTTAGGTGGTTTGTGTTTCGCCAGCAACGACCCGGAATGCATCCAGTCGTCCCCTCCTTCCCTTGCCTTTGTGTTTAACCAAAACACCGCTGCCAACACTAGTATCCACTATCCACTAACCACCAATATTGGATGTGTCTCCCACCCACGCAGGCAGCTGTGTTTTCCACTTTCTATGCTTCCACAACAACCCACGCATCCAACTGCTCTCAAACACCTGCATTGCTGATTCCAAAGTATCCTTCTATATTATATGATTAGAGCTTTTTCCTTGCACCTTTCATCATACTTAAAATCAATCTCATGTTAATCCATCGCGGTCATGTAATGTTGTGGATAAGACTTTTTTAGTCTGCCACCAACCTTTCACAGCTGAGTTGTAGTCACATAGAAGAGGCATGTATAACTAATTTTATCAATTCTGGCCGGTGGTAATGCTTTTGCTAAGCTTGGTAATGAGAACAGTGGCGTCATATATTGTCCAGTAGAACTTCAAGTTCATTATAAATATCAGAGTACAGTGAGGAAGTTTTCCCCACCCATCAAGTAATGCGGATCACTATTGAATGTAACTTACCATCGCCCACCGTTGTTGTCTCCTCCCCCGCTGCTGCCGGTGCTGCTGTAGGTGCCTCTGGTGGTCCTCCATTCCCCTCCGGGATCGCCTCTGCTGACGGCGTTGCAGCGCCGCTGCCCCCGTCGGCACTGGTGGATGGTACCGGTTCTGCAAAAATAAAAATAAGTAATTAAGTACACCTTTTTAGATGGATGCACAGCCCCCATTGTACTTGTTCACCAAGAACGGAGTTCTGCAAAACAGTTAAGTACAACGTAATCACTAGTAGTCCACATTGCCTAGTACAGCAGAGTAAGTAACACACTACACATATCAGCATTTATTTGGTATGGTATGGTACCCAAGCTCATCTCATCTATACTGCTACTCTAGTCCTTGGAAAGTTAGACTGAACCATGTAACCTAACCAGTTTGTACATCAATGACATGTCTACAGTTTTGCGCATGCTACCTCACAGCTTGTTGCGCAGTACGAGAAGACGCCTTTGAGGCCACATGATAGTTCAAAGCATACACCTGAAGAGTTTGGAAAATAGAGGCCCGTATTTACTTTTTGAATGTGGATTGTGGAATCCAGTTTCCTTACAGCCTCAGGTTACACCTTTTTTTTTAGCATGACAGCTAAAAAGTTGAATAAATGTATGTAATGTTTTCATACTGTCTAACGTGCACCACTTTTGTCATTATCTTTCGGCAGATGAGAAGATTTACTTCTACGAAGCAAAGATTTGCAGAGCTTACCAACAAGAGGCATATGCAACCAGTATACGTTCAATGGTGAGGGGTCTCCGACATTTCCCACATTTCCCTATCGTGCACTGGTAGCTGTACAAATGTAGAATACTTTTTATTGAGCCTTTTTTAACTCTGGATTTCTTCTGGTGGCCCTGCCCTTGACGTATTTGACAGAACAACTTAAAAACATTGATGTTACTTACTTAGTTACTTCTAACAAAATAAAGGTTTTGAAGTACCACATTGACTCGGAAGTATATTTTCAGTGTCTGTTGTCTTGTAGACTTACACGAGAGAGTGAGAAAAAGGGGGTTACTTAGGTATTGGTATTGGTATTGGTATTGGTATTTATAAAGCGCGTCTGTCGCTCCGGAAGGAGCATCCTGGCGATAGGTTATGGATTGTGTAATAAAAGCATTTGGCATCTTCATATTGGGGTTCAGGAAAGGGGTAATTGAATAATTGACCACTGACTGAGCCCATATAGGTTGTCGTTCATTGAATTGTGGGTTCCTCTGAGTTCTGTGACTGAGGTGTAAGACTGTAAGTAAGTAAGGTCCAACCTGCCTATCAACAACAACATCCAATTTTGGGGTGCATACATAGTTATGTATGTCACTGCATAGAAGAATACCCGCAAGAGTAGTAGTGGTATTCATTACTAACGCTTACAAAATAGTAGACCAACATCTGCATGCATACTTGGTTGGTGTCAATTGCCAAAGAAGAGACATTACAGAGGAAAAAGCATAAGACAGGAGTGGACCCTGTGCCTTCCGCTATTCGATCACAGATTTTTTGAAAAGATTGATACCTTAACTAAACAGTTAGGTGAAATGTCATTAATCGGTTGGAAAAAAAGCTCCGTTAGAAAGTTAGGGAAATATCATTGTTCCAAAAGAAAACACTGTTGGACTTACTAGGGACAGCAGCAGGATCCTCAGTAGAGGAGCTCTGTGCCTGTGGTTCACAATCACGTTCACCCGCCGACTCGGTCCCAGCCTTCTGCTTGCCCCTGGGTTCTGTGGTTCATGTAAGAAATAATAAAGAAAGAGAAAACATTGAGTGCTGTGAAACATAGACAGCAAGCATTTCAAAAACCACTGCCACAACATTAAAAGAAACAAACATTGGTCTACCAAATGACTACTGCCTTGCATGATTCACTGACTAGTGTACTTGGTGAAAACAAATCAAATGTTCCATAAACATTCTGATTGCAGATTACTAAGTAACACAGAGGCAGTAAGACCTGAACAACACCACAGATTCAAGAATGGGGTAATCAATCAATTATCTGTAAGTAGCCATTTCTTTTTCATTTTTTGCCAGCAAAATGCATAGATCGCAAGGAGGAGACATGCTTAACTTTGTGCATACTAACTAACACGAAATTGTACGTTCATGGCATCATATTTTGTTTTGCTACTGACTGAATGCTACTGCTGCCCTACCCAGTCAATAAACAAACTACATCAGTTCTATGGAGGGCTGAGGCAGGGGCGGCTATAGGCTCATGGTGGTCCTGGACTCCTGGCCAGGGAGCGTAGGTGGGGGGCCCGGAAGAGGAGGTCGGGGCGGAGCACGGAGGCCAGTGAAGAGGGGGGAGTCAGGGTGTTTGGAAGTGGAACAGAGCCGGAGGCACCAAATCCCTGCCAGGGGCCGCCACGCAAATATGTATCCATCCTCTGAGGATTATTAAATTAAGGATATATATTGGTGGGGTGGCCCCTGGCGTTTGGTGGCCCTGTGCAGTTGCACAGCTTGAACATGCCTAAATCCGGCCCTGGCTGAGGTAAGAAGAACAAAGTAACTTTTGCATTCATTGCCAGAGGAGTATTATTCATGCAGAAGAGAAGGCCGTGAAAAAAAGATACAATATGCATTGCAAACACGTACAATTATCCATCAACGGCTATTTCACTGATGGACAAAGGAAGGACAAGACTCTATTAATAGCATTAACTAACTTCAGTTCTCTACAATAAAGAAAATCTCACACCAATAAACAGCAAAAGCTAGCGCCAAATTGAACACGCAAGAGTCAGTGAAGATGAAGAAGCGCAGCATAGACCAGTGTCATACAATTACAGTAGATATAATAACGGAAGGAATACATCGGAAATGTAACTAGGAGCACCAGTCATCGCGTTACTTATTCAGCCAAGATTTACAAAGATACAACAACAATACTTATACTACTATAGAGATATATTATACACACACTTTTTTTTTTTGGGTAGCCACTCACCAAGACCCACGACCTCGACGCCAAGCAGGTCCAACAGGTCCTGCTCCCGGTCCAAAATGTCTGCCCAACGGTGGGTCAGCTGGTGGTGGGTACGCCGGATACCGGAGCAGCGGACGACTGCCCGGCGCACCTTCACCCACCGCCGGAGACGCTCCTCAATATGCTGGTAGCCGGAGCCGGGCCTGCCACCTGCTGCCAACATCAAGGGGAGGTAGCGCTGGATAAAAAAAACCAGGGCAGCCACCTCCTCCTCCCCAAAAAGTTGGCGGGGCCTCACCCCTAGGGGGTGCATTCTGCCGCAAGGCAGCCTAGTTTTTTGGGGCACTGGCGCCTTGCCCTTTGAGCCGCCGCTGCTGCTGGCGCCCTTGACCATGGTTCTGGGTGGAGGGTAGAAGAAAACTAAAAGTTCAAGACAAAAAGGTAGGGGAAAGAAGAAGCAAGGTAAAAGAACAAGAAGGAAGTAAAAAGCAATAGAAAAGTTGTAAAAGTAGAAATAAAATGAAAAATATAAACCTAGGCACAGAGAGAAATAGGTAATAACTAAAGAAAGTTAGAAAAAGTGGGTAAAAAGACAAGGATTAAAGAGATTTTAATAGGATGCAAAAGTAGGCCCAAAACCATAGCCAGAGTGTGTGATCCAAGATGGCTGCACCCATCGCGACCGCATGGGTAGGTTCGCGCGATATTTAGCGCGATCACGCACTTTTGTAGTGCGAACGAGAAGATGAGTTCCCGAACATGTCTTGCACAACGCGACCACGTTAATTGTGACCCGGAACAGGAAATAAGGGAACGCAAGCAGGCGGGACAAACCTCTGGGGTAATTTAGCGCGCTAGCCATCCCGAGCATGCAGGCAACGCCCCGAACACGCGCACCGCGCTCCCGAAGACGAAAAACGGCGCGCGAACGGGCCCAGCAAGCAACTCCGCATGCTTGCGGAGCTACGCGTAGTTCGCGGAGTGCAACTACGTCTTCGCGTAGCTCCGCGGAGTCTGACTCCGCGAACTACGCCCAGGGTTACACAAAACCCTGTCTGGGGTGGTGCTCGCACCTCCCAAGGCAGGAAACCCTTTGTCCAGGCCACCATCTGCCGAGTTTCGGTCAGCAGCAGGAGGCCAGACTCGTGTCTGTGGTGGCAGCATCCATTTTGTGATGCTGAGGCTCTGTTTAACTTTAACCGGGGTTAAGGCTACACACATGTCGTGTCCCTCTAGAAGGGTGGAATGCTATCCCCGTCGCCAGAATTGGTGAGGGGATAGTATTCCAATTCGTATGACACCTTACTCGACATGTTTTGATAAAGCCAAACCAAAGATAACAAATAACCGCGAGGATTATAATGCACTTAAGAGTATATGGTATGGCAATATCCCGGAACAGCTTAGGGAGTGGTTCCCGACAGCTGCAGACAGGCTCAGCTCATGCTAGAGCACCATCTCACATATTTCCAAGCACTCTGCCTCCAGGATTGATGAGGCCTTCCATAGGAGTGGCTGATAGGAATATATGTGTCCAGTTTAGGGTTAGGCACAGACATACTGTACCTAAGTAAGAGGTGGTTACACTGACTTACCCCAGCTGAGTGATCAGCCAGTTGTGTCAAATATTGAGGCCAGGCCAGGGGTGGCATAATACATGCTGCAGCCCCTGGTAGGCCTTGGATACACCTATGCCCTGGGCACCTAGGGTGCACTTATACAGGGGCTCATAAGGTGAACCAGTTCCAATTCGTAATGCACCTAGAGTGCATTGCAGTAATTTAGAGAGAGAACAGCAGGCTGTGGGTCTGATTAGCAGGCCCACAGCCACATTAAGTCAGAAACCAGTGAAGCAAAAAGCAAATATTTGGGGTGACCATAGGATAGCAGACCCTACTCTCCTACAGGTATGATCAGACGTGAGTCCCATGCTCTCCACACCACTGGAGTCAAGGTATCCTGGCTGAAGACAGCTGATAGCCAGAAACCGGTCCTAGGATGCTTGATTCCGGTCCAGGAAAGACATGGCTTGGCAGTTCGGGCTGGACTGTTCCCATGAGGCACAGGGTCAAGGCTGATTTGCATATGGCCATGTCTGAACTGGGGTGGTGTGGAGAACCAAAAAACGATGGATTTAGACCCAGATCTCTGTACTGGGGTGAATGTATGACATTGTTCTGCATTCTGTCCATCAACTGGTGTTTTTGCATTTGTCACCCCGAGTGGGATGGGTATGCTCAGACGTGAGTCCCATGCTCTCCACACCACTGGAGTCAAGCTATCCTGGCTGATGACGGCTGATAGCCAGAAACCGGTCCTAAGATGCTTGATTCTGGTCCAGGAAAGGCATGGCTTGGCAGTTCGGGCTGGACTGTTTCATGAGGCATAGGGTCAAGGCTGATTTGCATATGGCCATGTCGGAACTGGGGTGGAGTAAAGCGCAAAAAAAATTGATGAATTTAGCCCCAGATCTCTGTACTGGGGTGAATGTATAACATTGTATTGCATTCTGTCCATCACCTGTTGTTTTTCCATTTGTCACCCCGAGTGGGATGGGTATGCTCAGACGTGAGTCCCATGCTCTCCACATCACTGGAGTAAAGCTATCCTGGCTGAAGACGGCTGATAGCCAGAAACTGGTCCTAGGATGCTTGATTCCGGTCTAGGAAAGACATGGCTTGGCAGTTCGGGCTGGACTGTTCTCATGAGGCACGGGGTCAATGCTGATTTGCATATAGCCATGTTTGAACTGGGATGGTGTGGAGTGCAAAAAAACAATGGATTTAGTCCCGGATCTCTGTACTGGGATAAATGTATGACATTGTTCTGCATTCTGTCAATCAACTGTTGTTTTTGCATTTTCTCATCCCAAGTGGGATGGGTATGATCAGTTGTGATTCCCATGCTCTCCGCACCACTGGAGTCAAGCTATCCTGGCTGAAGACAGCTGATAGCCAGAAACCGGTCCTAGGATGCTTGATTCCTGTCCAGGAAAGACATGGCTTGGCAGTTCAGGCTGAACTGTTCCCATGAGGCAAAGGGTCAAGGCTGATTTGCATATGGCCATGTCTGAACTGGGGTGGTGTGGAGTGCACAAAAATGATGGATTTAGGCCCAGATCTCTGTACTGGGGTGAATGTATGACATTGTTCTGCATTCTGTCCATCAACTGTTGTTTTTGCATTTGTCACCCCAAGTGGGATGGGTATGCTCAGACGTGTGTCCCATCCTCTTCGCACCACTGGAGTCAAGCTATCCTGACTGAACACTGCTGATAGCCAGAAACCGGTCTTAGGATGCTTGATTCCGGTCCAGGAAAGACCTGGCTTGGCAGTTCGGGCTGGACTGTTCCCATGAGGCACAGGGTCAAGGCTGATTTGCATATGGCCATGTCTGAACTGGGGTGGTGTGGAGTGCAAAAAAACGATGGATTTAGTCCCAGATCTCTGTACTGGGTTAAATGTATGACATTGTTTTGCATTCTGTCCATCAACTGTTGTTTTTGCATTTTTCACCCCGAGTGGGTGGGTATGATGAGACGTGAGTCCCATGCTCTCCACACCACTGGAGTCAAGCTATCCTGGCTGAAGACGGCTGATAGCCAGAAACCGGTCCTAGGATGCTTGATTCCAGTCCAGGAAAGACATGGCTTGGCAGTTCGGGCTGGACTGTTCCCATGAGGCACAGGGTCAATGCTGATTTGCATATGGCCATGTCTGAACTAGGATGGTGTGGAGTACAAAAAAAGATGGATTTAGTCCCAGATCTCTGTACTGGAGTGAATGTATGACATTGTTCTGCATTCTGTCCATCAACTGTTGTTTTTGCATTTTCTCAACCCAAGTGGAATGGGTATGATCAGACGTGAGTCCCATGCTCTCCACACCACTGGAGTCAAGGTATCCTGGCTGAAGACAGCTGATAGCCAGAAACTGGTCCTAGGATGCTTGATTCCGGTCCAGGAAATACATGGCTTGGCAGTTCGGGCTGGACTGTTCCCATGAGGCACAGGGTCAAGGCTGATTTGCATATGGCCATGTCTGAACTGGGGTGGTGTGGAGAACCAAACAACGATGGATTTAGACCCAGATCTCTGTACTGGGGTGAATGTATGACATTGTTTTGCATTCTGTCCATCAACTGGTGTTTTTGCATTTGTCACCCCGAGTGGGATGGGTATGCTCAGACGTGAGTCCCATGCTCTCCACACCACTGGAGTCAAGCTATCCTGGCTGATGACGGCTGATAGCTAGAAACCGGTCCTAAGATGCTTGATTCTGGTCCAGGAAAGACATGGCTTGGCAGTTCGGGCTGGACTGTTCCATGAGGCATAGGGTCAAGGCTGATTTGCATATGGCCATGTCGGAACTGGGGTGGAGTAAAGCGCAAAAAAAATTGATGGATTTAGCCCCAGATCTCTGTACTGGGGTGAATGTATAACATTGTATTGCATTCTGTCCATCACCTGTTGTTTTTCCATTTGTCACCCCGAGTGGGATGGGTATGCTCAGACGTGAGTCCCATGCTCTCCACATCACTGGAGTAAAGCTATCCTGGCTGAAGGCGGCTGATTTCCAGAAACTGGTCCTATGATGCTTGATTCCGGTCTATGAAAGACATGGCTTGGCAGTTCGGGCTGGACTGTTCTCATGAGGCACGGGGTCAATGCTGATTTGCATATAGCCATGTTTGAACTGGGATGGTGTGGAGTGCAAAAAAACAATGGATTTAGTCCCGGATCTCTGTACTGGGATGAATGTATGACATTGTTCTGCATTCTGTCAATCAACTGTTGTTTTTGCATTTTCTCATCCCAAGTGGGATGGGTATGATCAGTTGTGATTCCCATGCTCTCCGCACCACTGGAGTCAAGCTATCCTGGCTGAAGACAGCTGATAGCCAGAAACCGGTCCAAGGATGCTTGATTCCAGTCCAGGAAAGACATGGCTTGGCAGTTCGGGCTGGACTGTTCCCATGAGGCACAGGGTCAATGCTGATTTGCATATGGCCATGTTTGAACTGGGATGGTGTGGAGTGCAAAAAAACTATAGATTTAGTCCCAGATCTCTGTACTGGGGTGAATGTATGACATTGTTCTGCATTCTGTCCATCAACTGTTGTTTTTGCATTTTCTCAACCCAAGTGGGATGGGCATGATCAGACGTGAGTCCCATGCTCTCTGCACCACTGGAGTCAAGCTATCCTGGCTGAAGACAGCTGATAGCCAGAAACTGGTTCTAGGATGCTTGATTCCAGTCCAGGAAAGACATGGCTTGGCAGTTCCAGATGGACTGTTCCCATGAGGCACAGGGTCAAGACTGATTTGCATATGGCCATGTCTGAACTGGGGTGGTGTGGAGTGCAAAAAAACGATGGATTTAGGCCCAGATCTCTGTATTGGAGTGAATGTATGATATTGTTCTGCATTCTGTCCATCAACTGTTGTTTTTCCATTTGTCACCCCGAGTGGGATGGGTATGCTCAGACGTGAGTCCCATGCTCTCCACATCACTGGAGTAAAGCTATCCTGGCTGAAGACGGCTGATAGCCAGAAACCGGTCCAAGGATGCTTGATTCCAGTCCAGGAAAGACATGGCTTGGCAGTTCGGGCTGGACTGTTCCCATGAGGCACAGGGTCAATGCTGATTTGCATATGGCCATGTTTGAACTGGGATGGTGTGGAGTGCAAAAAAACAATGGATTTAGTCCCAGATCTCTGTACTGGGGTGAATGTATGACATTGTTCTGCATTCTTTCCATCAACTGTTGTTATTGCATTTTCTCAACCCAAGTGGGATGGGTATGATCAGACGTGAGTCCCATGCTCTCCACACCACTGGAGTCAAGCTATCCTGGCTGAAGACAGCTAATAGCCTGAAACCGGTCCTAGGATGCTTGATTCCGGTCCAGGAAAGACATGGCTTGGCAGTTTGGGCTGGACTGTTCCCATGAGGCACAGGGTAAAGGCTGATTTGCATATGGCCATGTCTGAACTGTGGTGGTGTGGAGTGCAAAAAAACGATGGATTTAGGCCCAGATCTCTGTAGTGGGGTGAATGTATGACATTGTTCTGCATTCTGTCCATCAACTGTTGTTTTTGCATTTTCTCACCCCGAGTTGGATGGGTACCATCAGACGTGAGTCCCATGCTCTCCACACCACTGGAGTCAAGGTATCCTGGCTGAAGACAGCTGATATTCAGAAACCGGTCCTAGGATGCTTGATTCCGGTCCAGGAAAGACATGGCTTGGCAGTTCGGGCTGGACTGTTCCCATGAGGCACAGGGTCAAGGCTGATTTGTATATGGCCATGTCTGAACTGGGGTGGTGTGGAGAACCAAAAAATGATGGATTTAGACCCAGATCTCTGTACTGGGGTGAATGTATGACATTGTTCTGCATTCTGTCCATCAACTGGTGTTTTTGCATTTGTCACCCCGAGTGGGATGGGTATGCTCAGACGGGAGTCCCATGCTCTCCACACCACTGGAGTCAAGCTATCCTGGCTGATGACGGCTGATAGCCAGAAACCGGTCCTAAGATGCTTGATTCTGGTCTAGGAAAGACATGGCTTGGCAGTTCGGGCTGGACTGTTCTCATGAGGCACGGGGTCAATGCTGATTTGCATATAGCCATGTTTGAACTGGGATGGTGTGGAGTGCAAAAAAACATTGGATTTAGTCCCAGATCTCTGTACTGGGGTGAATGTATGACATTGTTCTGCATTCGGTCCATCAACGGTTGTTTTTGCATTTTCTCATCCCAAGTGGGATGGGTATGATCAGACGTGATTCCCAAGCTCTCCGCACCACTGGAGTCAAGCTATCCTGGCTGAAGACAGCTGATAGCCAGAAACCGGTCCTAGGATGCTTGATTCCAGTCCAGGAAAGACCTGGCTTGGCAGTTCAGGCTGGACTGTTCCCATGAGGCACAGGGTCAAGGCTGATTTGCATATGGCCATGTCTGAACTGGGGTGGTGTGGAGTGCACAAAAATGATGGATTTAGGCCCAGATCTCTGTACTGGGGTGAATGTATGACATTGTTCTGCATTCTGTCCATCAACTGTTGTTTTTGCATTTTTCACCCCAAGTGGGATGGGTATGCTCAGACGTGAGTGTAATGCTCTCCACACGACTGGAGTCAAGCTATCCTGGCTAATGACAGCTGATAGCCAGAACCCGGTCCTAGGATGCTTGATTCTGGTCCAGGAAAGACATGGCTTTGCAGTTCGGGCTGGACTGTTCCCATGAGGCACAGGGTCAAGGCTGATTTGCATATGGCCATGTCTAAACTGGGGTGGTGTGGAGTGCAAAAAAACGATGGATTTAGTCCCAGATCTCTGTAATGGGTTAAATGTATGACATTGTTCTGCATTCTGTCCATCAACTGTTGTTTTTGCATTTTCTCACCCCGAGTGGGTAGGTATGATGAGACGTGAGTCCCATGCTCTCCACACCACTGGAGTCAAGCTATTCTGGCTGAAGACAGCTGATAGCCAGAAACCGGTCCTAGGATGCTTGATTCCGGTCCAGGAAAGACATGGCTTGGCAGTTCGGGCTGGACTGTTCCCATGAGGCACAGGGTCAAGGCTGATTTGCATATGGCCATGTCTGAACTGGGGTGGTGTGGAGTGCAAAAAAACGATGGATTTAGGCCCAGGTCTCTGTACTGGGGTGAATGTATGACATTGTTCTGCATTCTGTCCATCAACTGTTGTTTTTGCATTTGTCACCCCGAGTGGGATGGGTATGCTCAGACGTGAGTCCCATGCTCTCCACATCACTGGAGTAAAGCTATCCTGGCTGAAGACGGCTGATAGCCAGAAACCGGTCCAAGGATGCTTGATTCCAGTCCAGGAAAGACATGGCTTGGCAGTTCGGGCTGGACTGTTCCCATGAGGCACAGGGTCAATGCTGATTTGCATATGGCCATGTTTGAACTGGGATGGTGTGGAGTGCAAAAAAACAATGGATTTAGTCCCAGATCTCTGTACTGGGGTGAATGTATGACATTGTTCTGCATTCTGTCCATCAACTGTTGTTTTTGCATTTTCTCAACCCAAGTGGGATGGGTATGATCAGACGTGAGTCCCATGCTCTCCACACCACTGGAGTCAAGCTATCCTGGCTGAAGACAGCTAATAGCCTGAAACCGGTCCTAGGATGCTTGATTCCGGTCCAGGAAAGACATGGCTTGGCAGTTTGTGCTGGACTGTTCCCATGAGGCACAGGGTAAAGGCTGATTTGCACATGGCCATGTCTGAACTGTGGTGGTGTGGAGTGCAAAAAAACAATGGATTTAGGCCCAGATCTCTGTACTGGGGTGAATGTATGACATTGTTCTGCATTCTGTCCATCAACTGTTGTTTTTGCATTTTCTCACCCCGAGTTGGATGGGTACCATCAGACGTGAGTCCCATGCTCACCACACCACTGGAGTCAAGGTATCCTGGCTGAAGACAGCTGATATCCAGAAACCGGTCCTAGGATGCTTGATTCTGTTCCAGGAAAGACATGGCTTGGCAGTTCGGGCTGGACTGTTCCCATGAGGCACAGGGTCAAGGCTGATTTGTATATGGCCATGTCTGAACTGGGGTGGTGTGGAGAACCAAAAAATGATGGATTTAGACCCAGATCTCTGTACTGGGGTGAATGTATGACATTGTTCTGCATTCTGTCCATCAACTGGTGTTTTTGCATTTGTCACCCCGAGTGGGATGGGTATGCTCAGACGTGAGTCCCATGCTCTCCACACCACTGGAGTCAAGCTATCCTGGCTGATGACGGCTGATAGCCAGAAACCGGTCCTAAGATGCTTGATTCTGGTCCAGGAAAGACATGGCTTGGCAGTTCGGGCTGGACTGTTCCATGAGGCATAGGGTCAAGGCTGATTTGCATATGGCCATGTCGGAACTGGGGTGGAGTAAAGCGCAAAAAAAATTGATGGATTTAGCCCCAGATCTCTGTACTGGGGTGAATGTATAACATTGTATTGCATTCTGTCCATCACCTGTTGTTTTTCCATTTGTCACCCTGAGTGGGATGGGTATGCTCAGACGTGAGTCCCATGCTCTCCACATCACTGGAGTAAAGCTATCCTGGCTGAAGACGGCTGATCGCCAGAAACCGGTCCTAGGATGCTTGATTCCGGTCTAGGAAAGACATGGCTTGGCAGTTCGGGCTGGACTGTTCTCATGCGGCACGGGGTCAATGCTGATTTGCATATAGGCATGTTTGAACTGGGATGGTGTGGAGTGCAAAAAAACAATGGATTTAGTCCCAGATCTCTGTACTGGGGTGAATGTATGACATTGTTCTGCATTCGGTCCATCAACTGTTGTTTTTGCATTTTCTCATCCCAAGTGGGATGGGCATGATCAGACGTGATTCCCATGCTCTCCGCACCACTGGAGTCAAGCTATCCTGGCTGAAGACAGCTGATAGCCAGAAACCGGTCCTAGGATGCTTGATTCCAGTCCAGGAAAGACCTGGCTTGGCAGTTCAGGCTGGACTGTTCCCATGAGGTACAGGGTCAAGGCTGATTTGCATATGGCCATGTCTGAACTGGGGTGGTGTGGAGTGCACAAAAATGATGGATTTAGGCCCAGATCTCTGTACTGGGGTGAATGTATGACATTGTTCTGCATTCTGTCCATCAACTGTTGTTTTTGCATTTGTCACCCCAAGTGGGATGGGTATGCTCAGACGTGTGTCCCATGCTCTTCCCACCACTGGAGTCAAGCTATCCTGACTGAAGACGGCTGATAGCCAGAAACCGGTCCTAGGATGCTTGATTCCGGTCCAAGAAAGACATGGCTTGGCAGTTCGGGCTGCACTGTTCCCATGAGGCACAGGGTGAAGCCTGATTTGCATATGGCCATGTCTGAACTGTGGTGGTGTGGATTGCAAAAAAACGATGGATTTAGGCCCAGATCTCTGCACTGGGGTGAATGTATGACATTGTTCTGCATTTAGTCCATCAACGGTTGTTTTTGCATTTGTCACCCGAGTGGGATGGGTATGCTCAGACGTGAGTCCCATGCTCTCCACACCACTGGAGTCAAGCTATCCTGGCTAAAGACAGCTGATGGCCTGAAACCTGTCCTAGGATGCTTGATTCCGGTCCGGGAAAGATGTGGCTTGGCAGTTCGGGCTGGACTGTTCCCATGAGGCACAGGGTCAAGGATGATTTGTATATGCCATGTCTCAACTGGGGTGGTGTGGAGTGCAAAACAAAACGATGGATTTAGGCCCAGATCTCTGTACTGGGGTGAATGTATGACATTGTTCTGCATTCTGTCCATTAACTGTTCTTTTTGCATTTATCACCCCAAGTGAGATGGGTATGCTCAGACGTGAGTCCCATGCTCTCCACACCACTGGAGTCAAGGTATCCTGGCTGAAGACAGCTGATAGCCAGAAACTGGTCCTAGGATGCTTGATTCCAGTCCAGGAAAGACATGGCTTGGCAGTTCGAGATGGACTGTTCCCATGAGGCACAGGGTCAAGACTGATTTGCATATAGCCATGTTTGAACTGGGATGGTGTGGAGTGCAAAAAAACAATGGATTTAGTCCCAGATCTCTATACTGGGGTGAATGTATGACATTGTTCTGCATTCTGTCCATCAACTGTTGTTTTTGCATTTTCTCATCCCAAGTGGGATGGGTATGATCAGACGTGATTCCCATGCTCTCTGCACCACTGGAGTCAAGCTATCCTGGCTGAAGACAGCTGATAGCCAGAAACCGGTCCCAGGATGCTTGATTCCGGTCCAGGAAAGACATGGCTTGGCAGTTCAGGCTGAACTGTTCCCATGAGGCACAGGGTCAAGGCTGATTTGCATATGGCCATGTCTGAACTGGGGTGGTGTGGAGTGCAAAAAAACGATGGATTTAGGCCCAGGTCTTTGTACTGGGGTGAATGTATGACATTATTCTGCATTTTGTCCATCAACTGTTGTTTTTGCATTTTCTCAACCCAAGTGGGATGGGTATGATCAGACGTGAGTCCCATGCTCTCCGCACCACTGGAGTCAAGCTATCCTGGCTGAAGACAGCTGATAGCCAGAAACCGGTCCTAGGATGCTTGATTCCGGTCCAGGAAAGACATGGCTTGGCAGTTCAGGCTGGACTGTTCCCATGAGGCACAGGGTCAAGGCTGATTTGCATATGGCCATGTCTGAACTGGGGTGGTGTGGAGTGCACAAAAATGATGGATTTAGGCCCATTTCTCTGTACTGGGGTGAATGTATGACATTGTTCTGCATTCTGTCCATCAACTGTTGTTTTTGCATTTGTCACCCTAAGTGGGATGGGTATGCTCAGACGTGTGTCCCATGCTCTTCGCACCACTGGAGTCAAGCTATCCTGACTGAAGACGGCTGATAGCCAGAAACCGGTCCTAGGATGCTTGATTCCGGTCCAAGAAAGACATGGCTTGGCAGTTCAGGCTGGACGGTTCCAATGAGGCACAGGGTGAAGCCTGATTTGCATATGGCCATGTCTGAACTGGGGTGGTGTGGATTGCAAAAAAACGATGGATTTAGACCCAGATCTCTGCACTGGGTTGAATGGATGACATTGTTCTTCATTCTGTCCATCAACGGTTGTTTTTGCATTTGTCACCCCGACTGGGATGGGTATCTCAGACGTGAGTCCCATGCTCTCCACACCACTGGAGTCAACGCTATCCTGGCTAATGACGGCTGATAGCCAGAAACCTGTCCTAGGATGCTTGATTCCGGTCCAGGAAAGATGTGGCTTGGCAGTTCGGGCTGACTGTTCCCATGAGGCACAGGGTCAAGGATGATTTGTATATGCCATGTCTCAACTGGGGTGGTGTGGAGTGCAAAACAAAACGATGGATTTAGGCCCAGATCTCTGTACTGGGGTGAATGTATGACATCGTTCTGCATTCTGTCCATTAACTGTTCTTTTTGCATTTATCACTCCAAGTGAGATGGGTATGCTCAGACGTGAGTCCCATGCTCTCCACACCAATGGAGTCAAGCTATCCTGGCTGAAGACAGCTGATAGCCAGAAACTGGTCCTAGGATGCTTGATTCCAGTCCAGGAAAGACATGGCTTGGCAGTTCCAGATGGACTGTTCCCATGAGGCACAGGGTCAAGACTGATTTGCATATGGCCATGTCTGAATTGGGGTGGTGTGGAGTGCAAAAAAACGATGGATTTAGGCCCAGATCTCTGTACTGGGGTGAATGTATGACATTGTTCTGCATTCTGTCCATCAACTGTTGTTTTTGCATTTTTCACCCCAAGTGGGATGGGTATGCTCAGACGTGAGTGTAATGCTCTCCACACAACTGGAGTCAAGCTATCCTGGCTAATGACAGCTGATAGCCAGAAACCGGTCCTAGGATGCTTGATTCTGGTCCAGGAAAGACATGGCTTTGCAGTTCGGGCTGGACTGTTCCCATGAGGCACAGGGTCAATGCTGATTTGCATATGGCCATGTTTGAACTGGGATGGTGTGGAGTGCAAAAAAACAATGGATTTAGTCCCAGATCTCTGTACTGGGGTGAATGTATGACATTGTTCTGCATTCTGTCCATCAACTGTTGTTTTTGCATTTTCTCACCCCGAGTTGGATGGGTACCATCAGACGTGAGTCCCATGCTCTCCACACCACTGGAGTCAAGGTATCCTGGCTGAAGACAGCTGATATCCAGAAACCGGTCCTAGGATGCTTGATTCCGGTCCAGGAAAGACATGGCTTGGCAGTTCGGGCTGGACTGTTCCCATGAGGCACAGGGTCAAGGCTGATTTGTATATGGCCATGTCTGAACTGGGGTGGTGTGGAGAAAGAAAACAATTATGGATTTAGACCCAGATCTCTGTACTGGGGTGAATGTATGACATTGTTCTGCATTCTGTCCATCAACTGGTGTTTTTGCATTTGTCACCCCGAGTGGGATGGGTATGCTCAGACGTGAGTCCCATGCTCTCCACACCACTGGAGTCAAGCTATCCTGGCTGATGACGGCTGATAGCCAGAAACCGGTCCTAAGATGCTTGATTCTGGTCCAAGAAAGACATGGCTTGGCAGTTCGGGCTGGACTGTTCCCATGAGGCACAGGGTCAAGGCTGATTTGCATATGGCCATGTCTGAACTGGGGTGGTATGGAGTGCAAAAACGATGGATTTAGGCCCAGATCTCTGTACTGGGGTGAATGTATGACATTGTTCTGCATTTAGTCCATCAACTGTTGTTTTTGCATTTGTCACCCGAGTGGGATGGGTATGCTCAGACGTGAGTCCCATGCTCTCCACACCACTGGAGTCAAGCTATCCTGGCTAAAGACAGCTGATGGCCAGAAACCTGTCCTAGGATGCTTGATTCCAGTCCAGGAAAGACGTGGCTTGGCAGTTCGGGCTGGATTGTTCCCATGAGGCACAGGGTAAAGGCTAATTTGCATATGGCCATGTCTGAACTGGGGTGGTATGGAGTGCAAAAACGATGGATTTAGGCCCAGATCTCTGTACTGTGTTGAATGTATGACATTGTTCTGCATTCTGTCCATCAACTGTTGTTTTGCATTTGTCACCCCGAGTGGGATGGGTATGCTCAGACGTGAGTCCCACGCTCTCCATAAAACTGGAGTCAAGCTATCCTAGCTGAAGACGGCTGATGGCCAGAAACCTGTCCTAGGATGCTTGATTCCAGTCCAGGAAAGACGTGGCTTGGCAGTTTAGGCTGGATTGTTCCCATGAGGCCCAGGGTAAAGGCTGATTTGCATATGGCCAAGTCTGAACTGGGGTGGTGTGGAGTGCAAAAAAAACGATGGATTTAGGCCCAGATCTCTGTACTGGGGTGAATGTATGACATTGTTCTACATTCTGTCCATCAACTGTTGTTTTTGCATTTTTCACCCCAAGTGGGATGGGTATGCTCAGACGTGAGTGTAATGCTCTCCACACGACTGGAGTCAAGCTATCCTGGCTAATGACAGCTGATAGCCAGAAACCGGTCCTAGGATGCTTGATTCTGGTCCAGGAAAGACATGGCTTGGCAGTTCGGGCTGGACTGCTCCCATGAGGCACAGGGTCAAGGCTGATTTGCATATGGCCATGTCTGAACTGGGGTGGTGTGGAGTGCAAAAAAACGTTGGATTTAGGCCCATATCTCTGTACTGGGGTGAATGTATGACATTGTTCTGCATTCTGTCCATCAACTGTTGTTTTTGCATTTTATCACCCGAGTTGGATGGGTACCATCAGACGTGAGTCCCATGCTCTCCACACCACTGGAGTCAAGGTATCCTGGCTGAAGACAGCTGATAGCCAGAAACCGGTCCTAGGATACTTGATTCCGGTCCCGGAAAGACATGGCTTGGCAGTTCGGGCTGGACTGTTCCCATGAGGCACAGGGTCAAGGCTGATTTGCATATGGCCATGTCTGAACTGGGGTGGTGTGGAGAACCAAAAAACGATGGATTTAGACCCAGATCTCTGTACTGGGGTGAATGTATGACATTGTTCTGCATTCTGTCCATCAACTGGTGTTTTTGCATTTGTCACCCCGAGTGGGATGGGTATGCTCAGACGTGAGTCCCATGCTCTCCACACCACTGGAGTCAAGCTATCCTGGCTGATGACGGCTGATAGCCAGAAACCGGTCCTAAGATGCTTGATTCTGGTCCAGGAAAGACATGGCTTGGCAGTTCGGGCTGGACTGTTCCATGAGGCATAGGGTTAAGGCTGATTTGCATATGGCCATGTCGGAACTGGGGTGGAGTAAAGTGCAAAAAAACAATGGATTTAGTCCCAGATCTCTGTACTGGGGTGAATGTATGACATTGTTCTGCATTCTGTCCATCAACTGTTGTTTTTGCATTTTCTCATCCCAAGTGGGATGGGTATGATCAGACGTGATTCCCATGCTCTCCGCACCACTGGAGTCAAGCTATCCTGGCTGAAGACAGCTGATAGCCAGAAACCGGTCCTAGGATGCTTGATTCCGGTCCAGGAAAGACATGGCTTGGCAGTTCAGGCTGGACTGTTCCCATGAGGCACAGGGTCAAGGCTGATTTGCATATTGCCATGTCTGAACTGGGGTGGTGTGGAGTGCAGAAAAATGATGGATTTAGGCCCAGATCTCTGTACTGGGGTGAATGTATGACATTGTTCTGCATTCTGTCCATCAACTGTTGTTTTTGCATTTGTCACCCCAAGTGGGATGGGTATGCTCAGACGTGTGTCCCATGCTCTTCGCACCACTGGAGTCAAGCTATCCTGACTGAAGACGGCTGATAGCCAGAAACCGGTCCTAGGATGCTTGATTCCGGTCCAAGGAAGACATGGCTTGGCAATTCGGGCTGGACTGTTCCCATGAGGCACAGGGTGAAGCCTGATTTGCATATGGCCATGTCTGAACTGGGGTGGTGTGGATTGCAAAAAAACGATGGATTTAGGCCCAGATCTCTGCACTGGGTTGAATGGATGACATTGTTCTTCATTCTGTCCATCAACGGTTGTTTTTGCATTTGTCATCCCGAGTGGGATGGGCATGCTCAGACGTGAGTCCCATGCTCTCCACACCACTGGAGTCAACGCTATCCTGGCTAATGACGGCTGATAGCCAGAAACCTGTCCTAGGATGCTTGATTCCGGTCCGGGAAAGATGTGGCTTGGCAGTTCGGGCTGGACTGTTCCCATAAGGCACAGGGTCAAGGATGATTTGTATATGCCATGTCTCAACTGGGGTGGTGTGGAGTGCAAAACAAAACGATGGATTTAGGCCCAGATCTCTGTACTGGGGTGAATGTATGACATTGTTCTGCATTCTGTCCATTAACTGTTCTTTTTGCATTTATCACCCCAAGTGAGATGGGTATGCTCAGACGTGAGTCCCATGCTCTCCACACCACTGGAGTCAAGCTATCCTGGCTGAAGACAGCTGATAGCCAGAAACTGGTCCTAGGATGCTTGATTCCAGTCCAGGAAAGACATGGCTTGGCAGTTCGGGATGGACTGTTCCCATGAGGCACAGGGTCAAGACTGATTTGCATATGGCCATGTCTGAACTGGGGTGGTGTGGAGTGCAAAAAAACGATGGATTTAGGCCCGGATCTCTGTATTGGAGTGAATGTATGCTATTGTTCTGCATTTCTGTCCATCAACTGTTGTTTTTTTATTTGTCTCCCCAAGTGGGATGGGTATGCTCAGACGTGAGTCCCATGATCTCCACACCACTGGAGTCAAGCTATCCTGGCTAATGACGGCTGATAGCCAGAAAGCGGTCCCAGGATGCTTGCTTCCGGTCCAGGAAAGACCTGGCTTGGCAGTTCGGGCTGGAATGTTCCCATGAGGCACAGGATCAAGGCTGATTTGCATATGGCCATGTCTGAACTGGGGTGGTATGGAGTGCAAAAACGATGGATTTAGGCCCAGATCTCTGTACTGGGGTGAATGTATGACATTGTTCTGCATTTTGTCCATCAACTGTTGTTTTTGCATTTGTAACCCCGAGTGGGATGGGTATGCTCAGATGTGAGTCCCATGCTCTCCACATCAATGGAGTAAAGCTATCCTGGCTGAAGACGGCTAATAGCTAGAAACTGGTCCTAGGATGCTTGATTCCGGTTCAGGAAAGACATGGCTTGGCAGTTCGGGCTGGACTGTTTCCATGAGGCACAGGGTCAAGGCTGATTTGCATATGGCCATGTTTGAACTGGGGTGGTGCGGAGTGCAAAAAAACGATGGATTTAGGCCCAGATCTCTGTACTGGGGTGAATGTATGACATTGTTCTGCATTCTGTCCATCAACTGTTGTTTTGCATTTGTCACCCTGAGTGGGATGGGTATGCTCAGACGTGAGTCCCATGCTCTCCATACCACTGGAGTCAAGCTATCCTAGCTGAAGACGGCTGATGGCCAGAAACCTGTCCTAGGATGCTTGATTCCGGTTCAAGAAAGACATGGCTTGGCAGTTCGGGCTGGACTGTTCCCATGAGGCACAGGGTGAAGCCTGATTTGCATATGGCCATGTCTGAACTGGGGTGGTGTGGATTGCAAAAAAACGATGGATTTAGGCCCAGATCTCTGCACTGGGTTGAATGGATGACATTGTTCTTCATTCTGTCCATCAACGGTTGTTTTTGCATTTGTCATCCCGAGTGGGATGGGCATGCTCAGACGTGAGTCCCATGCTCTCCACACCACTGGAGTCAACGCTATCCTGGCTAATGACGGCTGATAGCCAGAAACCTGTCCTAGGATGCTTGATTCCGGTCCGGGAAAGATGTGGCTTGGCAGTTCGGGCTGGACTGTTCCCATAAGGCACAGGGTCAAGGATGATTTGTATATGCCATGTCTCAACTGGGGTGGTGTGGAGTGCAAAACAAAACGATGGATTTAGGCCCAGATCTCTGTACTGGGGTGAATGTATGACATTGTTCTGCATTCTGTCCATTAACTGTTCTTTTTGCATTTATCACCCCAAGTGAGATGGGTATGCTCAGACGTGAGTCCCATGCTCTCCACACCACTGGAGTCAAGCTATCCTGGCTGAAGACAGCTGATAGCCAGAAACTGGTCCTAGGATGCTTGATTCCAGTCCAGGAAAGACATGGCTTGGCAGTTCGGGATGGACTGTTCCCATGAGGCACAGGGTCAAGACTGATTTGCATATGGCCATGTCTGAACTGGGGTGGTGTGGAGTGCAAAAAAACGATGGATTTAGGCCCGGATCTCTGTATTGGAGTGAATGTATGCTATTGTTCTGCATTTCTGTCCATCAACTGTTGTTTTTTTATTTGTCTCCCCAAGTGGGATGGGTATGCTCAGACGTGAGTCCCATGATCTCCACACCACTGGAGTCAAGCTATCCTGGCTAATGACGGCTGATAGCCAGAAAGCGGTCCCAGGATGCTTGCTTCCGGTCCAGGAAAGACCTGGCTTGGCAGTTCGGGCTGGAATGTTCCCATGAGGCACAGGATCAAGGCTGATTTGCATATGGCCATGTCTGAACTGGGGTGGTATGGAGTGCAAAAACGATGGATTTAGGCCCAGATCTCTGTACTGGGGTGAATGTATGACATTGTTCTGCATTTTGTCCATCAACTGTTGTTTTTGCATTTGTAACCCCGAGTGGGATGGGTATGCTCAGATGTGAGTCCCATGCTCTCCACATCACTGGAGTAAAGCTATCCTGGCTGAAGACGGCTAATAGCTAGAAACTGGTCCTAGGATGCTTGATTCCGGTTCAGGAAAGACATGGCTTGGCAGTTCGGGCTGGACTGTTTCCATGAGGCACAGGGTCAAGGCTGATTTGCATATGGCCATGTTTGAACTGGGGTGGTGCGGAGTGCAAAAAAACGATGGATTTAGGCCCAGATCTCTGTACTGGGGTGAATGTATGACATTGTTCTGCATTCTGTCCATCAACTGTTGTTTTGCATTTGTCACCCTGAGTGGGATGGGTATGCTCAGACGTGAGTCCCATGCTCTCCATACCACTGGAGTCAAGCTATCCTAGCTGAAGACGGCTGATGGCCAGAAACCTGTCCTAGGATGCTTGATTCCAGTCCAGGAAAGACATGGCTTGGCAGTTCGGGCTGGATTGTTCCCATGAGGCACAGGGTAAAGGCTGATTTGCATATGGCCATGTCTGAACTGGGGTGGTGTGGAGTGCAAAAAAACGATGGATTTAGGCCCAGATCTCTGTACTGGGGTGAATGTATGACATTGTTCTGCATTCTGTCCATCAACTGTTGTTTTTGCATTTTTCACCCCAAGTGGGATGGGTATGCTCAGACGTGAGTGTAATGCTCTCCACACGACTGGAGTCAAGCTATCCTGGCTAATGACGGCTGATAGCCAGAAACCTGTCCTAGGATGCTTGATTCCGGTCCGGGAAAGATGTGGCTTGGCAGTTCGGGCTGGACTGTTCCCATGAGGCACAGGGTCAAGGATGATTTGTATATGCCATGTCTCAACTGGGGTGGTGTGGAGTGCAAAACAAAACGATGGATTTAGGCCCAGATCTCTGTACTGGGGTGAATGTATGACATTGTTCTGCATTCTGTCCATTAACTGTTCTTTTTGCATTTATAACCCCAAGTGAGATGGGTATGCTCAGACGTGAGTCCCATGCTCTCCACACCACTGGAGTCAAGCTATCCTGGCTGAAGACAGCTGATAGCCAGAAACTGGTCCTAGGATGCTTGATTCCAGTCCAGGAAAGACATGGCTTGGCAGTTCGGGATGGACTGTTCCCATGAGGCACAGGGTCAAGACTGATTTGAACTGGGGTGGTGTGGAGTGCAAAAAAACGATGGATTTAGGCCCAGATCTCTGTACTGGGGTGAATGTATGACATTGTTCTGCATTCTGTCCATCAACTGTTGGTTTTGCATTTGTCACCCCGAGTTGGATGGGTACCATCAGACGTGAGTCCCATGCTCTCCACACCACTGGAGTCAAGGTATCCTGGCTGAAGACAGCTGATATCCAGAAACCGGTCCTAGGATGCTTGATTCCGTTCCAGGAAAGACATGGCTTGGCAGTTCGGGCTGGACTGTTCCCATGAGGCACAGGGTCAAGGCTGATTTGTATATGGCCATGTCTGAACTGGGGTGGTGTGGAGAACCAAAAAATGATGGATTTAGACCCATATCTCTGTACTGGGGTGAATGTATGACATTGTTCTGCATTCTGTCCATCAACTGGTGTTTTTGCATTTGTCACCCCGAGTGGGATGGGTATGCTCAGACGTGAGTCCCATGCTCTCCACACCACTGGAGTCAAGCTATCCTGGCTGATGACGGCTGATAGCCAGAAACCGGTCCTAAGATGCTTGATTCTGGTCCAGGAAAGACATGGCTTGGCAGTTCGGGCTGGACTGTTCCATGAGGCATAGGGTCAAGGCTGATTTGCATATGGCCATGTCGGAACTGGGGTGGAGTAAAGCGCAAAAAAAATTGATGGATTTAGCCCCAGATCTCTGTACTGGGGTGAATGTATAACATTGTATTGCATTCTGTCCATCACCTGTTGTTTTTCCATTTGTCACCCTGAGTGGGATGGGTATGCTCAGACGTGAGTCCCATGCTCTCCACATCACTTGAGTAAAGCTATCCTGGCTGAAGACGGCTGATCGCCAGAAACCGGTCCTAGGATGCTTGATTCCGGTCTAGGAAAGACATGGCTTGGCAGTTCGGGCTGGACTGTTCTCATGCGGCACGGGGTCAATGCTGATTTGCATATAGGCATGTTTGAACTGGGATGGTGTGGAGTGCAAAAAAACAATGGATTTAGTCCCAGATCTCTGTACTGGGGTGAATGTATGACATTGTTCTGCATTCGGTCCATCAACTGTTGTTTTTGCATTTTCTCATCCCAAGTGGGATGGGCATGATCAGACGTGATTCCCATGCTCTCCGCACCACTGGAGTCAAGCTATCCTGGCTGAAGACAGCTGATAGCCAGAAACCGGTCCTAGGATGCTTGATTCCAGTCCAGGAAAGACCTGGCTTGGCAGTTCAGGCTGGACTGTTCCCATGAGGTACAGGGTCAAGGCTGATTTGCATATGGCCATGTCTGAACTGGGGTGGTGTGGAGTGCACAAAAATGATGGATTTAGGCCCAGATCTCTGTACTGGGGTGAATGTATGACATTGTTCTGCATTCTGTCCATCAACTGTTGTTTTTGCATTTGTCACCCCAAGTGGGATGGGTATGCTCAGACGTGTGTCCCATGCTCTTCCCACCACTGGAGTCAAGCTATCCTGACTGAAGACGGCTGATAGCCAGAAACCGGTCCTAGGATGCTTGATTCCGGTCCAAGAAAGACATGGCTTGGCAGTTCGGGCTGCACTGTTCCCATGAGGCACAGGGTGAAGCCTGATTTGCATATGGCCATGTCTGAACTGTGGTGGTGTGGATTGCAAAAAAACGATGGATTTAGGCCCAGATCTCTGCCCTGGGGTGAATGTATGACATTGTTCTGCATTTAGTCCATCAACTGTTGTTTTTGCATTTGTCACCCGAGTGGGATGGGTATGCTCAGACGTGAGTCCCATGCTCTCCACACCACTGGAGTCAAGCTATCCTGGCTAAAGACAGCTGATGGCCTGAAACCTGTCCTAGGATGCTTGATTCCGGTACGGGAAAGATGTGGCTTGGCAGTTCGGGCTGGACTGTTCCCATGAGGCACAGGGTCAAGGATGATTTGTATATGCCATGTCTCAACTGGGGTGGTGTGGAGTGCAAAACAAAACGATGGATTTAGGCCCAGATCTCTGTACTGGGGTGAATGTATGACATTGTTCTGCATTCTGTCCATTAACTGTTCTTTTTGCATTTATCACCCCAAGTGAGATGGGTATGCTCAGACGTGAGTCCCATGCTCTCCACACCACTGGAGTCAAGGTATCCTGGCTGAAGACAGCTGATAGCCAGAAACTGGTCCTAGGATGCTTGATTCCAGTCCAGGAAAGACATGGCTTGGCAGTTCGAGATGGACTGTTCCCATGAGGCACAGGGTCAAGACTGATTTGCATATAGCCATGTTTGAACTGGGATGGTGTGGAGTGCAAAAAAACAATGGATTTAGTCCCAGATCTCAATACTGGGGTGAATGTATGACATTGTTCTGCATTCTGTCCATCAACTGTTGTTTTTGCATTTTCTCATCCCAAGTGGGATGGGTATGATCAGACGTGATTCCCATGCTCTCCGCACCACTGGAGTCAAGCTATCCTGGCTGAAGACAGCTGATAGCCAGAAACCGGTCCCAGGATGCTTGATTCCGGTCCAGGAAAGACATGGCTTGGCAGTTCAGGCTGAACTGTTCCCATGAGGCACAGGGTCAAGGCTGATTTGCATATGGCCATGTCTGAACTGGGGTGGTGTGGAGTGCAAAAAAACGATGGATTTAGGCCCAGGTCTTTGTACTGGGGTGAATGTATGACATTATTCTGCATTTTGTCCATCAACTGTTGTTTTTGCATTTGTCACCCCGAGTGGGATGGGTATGCTCAGACGTGAGTCCCATGCTCTCCACATCACTGGAGTAAAGCTATCCTGGCTGAAGATGGCTGATAGCCAGAAACCGGTCCAAGGATGCTTGATTCCAGTCCAGGAAAGACATGGCTTGGCAGTTCGGGCTGGACTGTTCCCATGAGGCACAGGGTCAATGCTGATTTGCATATGGCCATGTTTGAACTGGGATGATGTGGAGTGCAAAAAAACTATAGATTTAGTCCCAGATCTCTGTACTGGGGTGAATGTATGACATTGTTCTGCATTCTGTCCATCAACTGTTGTTTTTGCATTTTCTCAACCCAAGTGGGATGGGTATGATCAGACGTGAGTCCCATGCTCTCCGCACCACTGGAGTCAAGCTATCCTGGCTGAAGACAGCTGATAGCCAGAAACCGGTCCTAGGATGCTTGATTCCGGTCCAGGAAAGACATGGCTTGGCAGTTCAGGCTGGACTGTTCCCATGAGGCACAGGGTCAAGGCTGATTTGCATATGGCCATGTCTGAACTGGGGTGGTGTGGAGTGCACAAAAATGATGGATTTAGGCCCATTTCTCTGTACTGGGGTGAATGTATGGCATTGTTCTGCATTCTGTCCATCAACTGTTGTTTTTGCATTTGTCACCCTAAGTGGGATGGGTATGCTCAGACGTGTGTCCAATGCTCTTCGCACCACTGGAGTCAAGCTATCCTGACTGAAGACGGCTGATAGCCAGAAACCGGTCCTAGGATGCTTGATTCCGGTCCAAGAAAGACATGGCTTGGCAGTTCAGGCTGGACGGTTCCCATGAGGCACAGGGTGAAGCCGGATTTGCATATGGCCATGTCTGAACTGGGGTGGTGTGGATTGCAAAAAAACGATGGATTTAGACCCAGATCTCTGCACTGGGTTGAATGGATGACATTGTTCTTCATTCTGTCCATCAACGGTTGTTTTTGCATTTGTCACCCCGACTGGGATGGGTATCTCAGACGTGAGTCCCATGCTCTCCACACCACTGGAGTCAACGCTATCCTGGCTAATGACGGCTGATAGCCAGAAACCTGTCCTAGGATGCTTGATTCCGGTCCAGGAAAGATGTGGCTTGGCAGTTCGGGCTGACTGTTCCCATGAGGCACAGGGTCAAGGATGATTTGTATATGCCATGTCTCAACTGGGGTGGTGTGGAGTGCAAAACAAAACGATGGATTTAGGCCCAGATCTCTGTACTGGGGTGAATGTATGACATCGTTCTGCATTCTGTCCATTAACTGTTCTTTTTGCATTTATCACTCCAAGTGAGATGGGTATGCTCAGACGTGAGTCCCCTGCTCTCCACACCAATGGAGTCAAGCTATCCTGGCTGAAGAGAGCTGATAGCCAGAAACTGGTCCTAGGATGCTTGATTCCAGTCCAGGAAAGACATGGCTTGGCAGTTCCAGATGGACTGTTCCCATGAGGCACAGGGTCAAGACTGATTTGCATATGGCCATGTCTGAATTGGGGTGGTGTGGAGTGCAAAAAAACGATGGATTTAGGCCCAGATCTCTGTATTGGAGTAAATGTATGATATTGTTCTGCATTTCTGTCCATCAACTGTTGTTTTTGTATTTGTCACATCAAGTGGGATGGGTATGCTCAGACGTGAGTCCTATGTTCTCCACACCACTGGAGTCAAGCTATCCTGGCTAATGACGGCTGATAGCCAGAAAGCGGTCCTAGGATGCTTGATTCCGGTCCAGGAAAGACCTGGCTTGGCAGTTCGGGCTGGACTGTTCCCATGAGGCACAGGGTCAAGGCTGATTTGCATATGGCCATGTTTGAACTGGGGTGGTGCGGAGTGCAAAAAGCACAATGGATTTAGGCCCAGATCTCTGTACTGGGGTGAATGTATAACATTGTTCTGTATTCTGTCCATCAAATGTTGTTTTTGCATTTGTCACCCGAGTGGGATGGGTATGCTCAGACTTGAGTCCCATGCTCTCCACACCACTGGAGTCAAGCTATCCTGGCTGAAGACAGCTGATATCCAGAAACCGGTCCTAGGATGCTTGATTCCGGTCCAGGAAAGACATGGCTTGGCAGTTCGGGCTGGACTGTTCCCATGAGGCACAGGGTCAAGGCTGATTTGTATATGGCCATGTCTGAACTGGGGTGGTGTGGAGAAAGAAAACAATTATGGATTTAGACCCAGATCTCTGTACTGGGGTGAATGTATGACATTGTTCTGCATTCTGTCCATCAACTGGTGTTTTTGCATTTGTCACCCCGAGTGGGATGGGTATGCTCAGACGTGAGTCCCATGCTCTCCACTCCACTGGAGTCAAGCTATCCTGGCTGATGACGGCTGATAGCCAGAAACCGGTCCTAAGATGCTTGATTCTGGTCCAGGAAAGACATGGCTTGGCAGTTCGGGCTGGACTGTTCCCATGAGGCACAGGGTCAAGGCTGATTTGCATATGGCCATGTCTGAACTGGGGTGGTATGGAGTGCAAAAACGATGGATTTAGGCCCAGATCTCTGTACTGGGGTGAATGTATGACATTGTTCTGCATTTAGTCCATCAACTGTTGTTTTTGCATTTGCCACCCGAGTGGGATGGGTATGCTCAGACGTGAGTCCCATGCTCTCCACACCACTGGAGTCAAGCTATCCTGGCTAAAGACAGCTGATGGCCAGAAACCTGTCCTAGGATGCTTGATTCCAGTCCAGGAAAGACGTGGCTTGGCAGTTCGGGCTGGATTGTTCCCATGAGGCACAGGGTAAAGGCTAATTTGCATATGGCCATGTCTGAACTGGGGTGGTATGGAGTGCAAAAACGAAGGATTTAGGCCCAGATCTCTGTACTGTGTTGAATGTATGACATTGTTCTGCATTCTGTCCATCAACTGTTGTTTTGCATTTGTCACCCCGAGTGGGATGGGTATGCTCAGACGTGAGTCCCATGCTCTCCATAAAACTGGAGTCAAGCTATCCTAGCTGAAGACGGCTGATGGCCAGAAACCTGTCCTAGGATGCTTGATTCCAGTCCAGGAAAGACGTGGCTTGGCAGTTTGGGCTGGATTGTTCCCATGAGGCACAGGGTAAAGGCTGATTTGCATATGGCCAAGTCTGAACTGGGGTGGTGTGGAGTGCAAAAAAACGATGGATTTAGGCCCAGATCTCTGTACTGGGGTGAATGTATGACATTGTTCTACATTCTGTCCATCAACTGTTGTTTTTGCATTTTTCACCCCAAGTGGGATGGGTATGCTCAGACGTGAGTGTAATGCTCTCCACACGACTGGAGTCAAGCTATCCTGGCTAATGACAGCTGATAGCCAGAAACCGGTCCTAGGATGCTTGATTCTGGTCCAGGAAAGACATGGCTTGGCAGTTCGGGCTGGACTGCTCCCATGAGGCACAGGGTCAAGGCTGATTTGCATATGGCCATGTCTGAACTGGGGTGGTGTGGAGTGCAAAAAAACGTTGGATTTAGGCCCATATCTCTGTACTGGGGTGAATGTATGACATTGTTCTGCATTCTGTCCATCAACTGTTGTTTTTGCATTTTATCACCCGAGTTGGATGGGTACCATCAGACGTGAGTCCCATGCTCTCCACACCACTGGAGTCAAGGTATCCTGGCTGAAGACAGCTGATAGCCAGAAACCGGTCCTAGGATACTTGATTCCGGTCCCGGAAAGACATGGCTTGGCAGTTCGGGCTGGACTGTTCCCATGAGGCACAGGGTCAAGGCTGATTTGCATATGGCCATGTCGGAACTGGGGTGGAGTAAAGTGCAAAAAAACAATGGATTTAGTCCCAGATCTCTGTACTGGGGTGAATGTATGACATTGTTCTGCATTCTGTCCATCAACTGTTGTTTTTGCATTTTCTCATCCCAAGTGGGATGGGTATGATCAGACGTGATTCCCATGCTCTCCGCACCACTTGGAGTCAAGCTATCCTGGCTGAAGACAGCTGATAGCCAGAAACCGGTCCTAGGATGCTTGATTCCGGTCCAGGAAAGACATGGCTTGGCAGTTCAGGCTGGACTGTTCCCATGAGGCACAGGGTCAAGTCTGATTTGCATATTGCCATGTCTGAACTGGGGTGGTGTGGAGTGCAGAAAAATGATGGATTTAGGCCCATATCTCTGTACTGGGGTGAATGTATGACATTGTTCTGCATTCTGTCCATCAACTGTTGTTTTTGCATTTGTCACCCCAAGTGGGATGGGTATGCTCAGACGTGTGTCCCATGCTCTTCGCACCACTGGAGTCAAGCTATCCTGACTGAAGACGGCTGATAGCCAGAAACCGGTCCTAGGATGCTTGATTCCGGTCCAAGAAAGACATGGCTTGGCAGTTCGGGCTGGACTGTTCCCATGAGGCACAGGGTGAAGCCTGATTTGCATATGGCCATGTCTGAACTGGGGTGGTGTGGATTGCAAAAAAACGATGGATTTAGGCCCAGATCTCTGCACTGGGTTGAATGGATGACATTGTTCTTCATTCTGTCCATCAACGGTTGTTTTTGCATTTGTCATCCCGAGTGGGATGGGCATGCTCAGACGTGAGTCCCATGCTCTCCACACCACTGGAGTCAACGCTATCCTGGCTAATGACGGCTGATAGCCAGAAACCTGTCCTAGGATGCTTGATTCCGGTCCGGGAAAGATGTGGCTTGGCAGTTCGGGCTGGACTGTTCCCATGAGGCACAGGGTCAAGGATGATTTGTATATGCCATGTCTCAACTGGGGTGGTGTGGAGTGCAAAACAAAACGATGGATTTAGGCCCAGATCTCTGTACTGGGGTGAATGTATGACATTGTTCTGCATTCTGTCCATTAACTGTTCTTTTTGCATTTATCACCCCAAGTGGGATGGGCATGATCAGACGTGATTCCCATGCTCTCCGCACCACTGGAGTCAAGCTATCCTGGCTGAAGACAGCTGATAGCCAGAAACTGGTCCTAGGATGCTTGATTCCAGTCCAGGAAAGACATGGCTTGGCAGTTCGGGATGGACTGTTCCCATGAGGCACAGGGTCAAGACTGATTTGCATATGGCCATGTCTGAACTGGGGTGGTGTGGAGTGCAAAAAAACGATGGATTTAGGCCCGGATCTCTGTATTGGAGTGAATGTATGCTATTGTTCTGCATTTCTGTCCATCAACTGTTGTTTTTTTATTTGTCTCCCCAAGTGGGATGGGTATGCTCAGACGTGAGTCCCATGATCTCCACACCACTGGAGTCAAGCTATCCTGGCTAATGACGACTGATAGCCAGAAAGCGGTCCCAGGATGCTTGCTTCCGGTCCAGGAAAGACCTGGCTTGGCAGTTCGGGCTGGAATGTTCCCATGAGGCACAGGATCAAGGCTGATTTGCATATGGCCATGTCTGAACTGGGGTGGTATGGAGTGCAAAAACGATGGATTTAGGCCCAGATCTCTGTACTGGGGTGAATGTATGACATTGTTCTGCATTTTGTCCATCAACTGTTGTTTTTGCATTTGTAACCCCGAGTGGGATGGGTATGCTCAGATGTGAGTCCCATGCTCTCCACATCACTGGAGTAAAGCTATCCTGGCTGAAGACGGCTAATAGCTAGAAACTGGTCCTAGGATACTTGATTCCGGTTCAGGAAAGACATGGCTTGGCAGTTCGGGCTGGACTGTTTCCATGAGGCACAGGGTCAAGGCTGATTTGCATATGGCCATGTTTGAACTGGGGTGGTGCGGAGTGCAAAAAAACGATGGATTTAGGCCCAGATCTCTGTACTGGGGTGAATGTATGACATTGTTCTGCATTCTGTCCATCAACTGTTGTTTTGCATTTGTCACCCTGAGTGGGATGGGTATGCTCAGACGTGAGTCCCATGCTCTCCATACCACTGGAGTCAAGCTATCCTAGCTGAAGACGGCTGATGGCCAGAAACCTGTCCTAGGATGCTTGATTCCAGTCCTGGAAAGACGTGGCTTGGCAGTTCGGGCTGGATTGTTCCCATGAGGCACAGGGTAAAGGCTGATTTGCATATGGCCATGTCTGAACTGGGGTGGTGTGGAGTGCAAAAAAACGATGGATTTAGGCCCAGATCTCTGTACTGGGGTGAATGTATGACATTGTTCTGCATTCTGTCCATCAACTGTTGTTTTTGCATTTTTCACCCCAAGTGGGATGGGTATGCTCAGACGTGAGTGTAATGCTCTCCACACGACTGGAGTCAAGCTATCCTGGCTAATGACAGCTGATAGCCAGAAACCGGTCCTAGGATGCTTGATTCTGGTCCAGGAAAGACATGGCTTGGCAGTTCGGGCTGGACTGTTCCCATGAGGCACAGGGTCAAGGCTGATTTGCATATTGCCATGTCTGAACTGGGATGGTGTAGAGTGCAGAAAAATGATGGATTTAGGCCCAGATCTCTGTACTGGGGTGAATGTATGACATTGTTCTGCATTCTGTCCATCAACTGTTGTTTTTGCATTTGTCACCCCAAGTGGGATGGGTATGCTCAGACGTGTGTCCCATGCTCTTCGCACCACTGGAGTCAAGCTATCCTGACTGAAGACGGCTGATAGCCAGAAACCGGTCCTAGGATGCTTGATTCCGGTCCAAGAAAGACATGGCTTGGCAGTTCGGGCTGGACTGTTCCCATGAGGCACAGGATGAAGCCTGATTTGCATATGGCCATGTCTGAACTGGGGTGGTGTGGATTGCAAAAAAACAATGGATTTAGGCCCAGATCTCTGCACTGGGTTGAATGGATGACATTGTTCTTCATTCTGTCCATCAACGGTTGTTTTTGCATTTGTCATCCCGAGTGGGATGGGCATGCTCAGACGTGAGTCCCATGCTCTCCACACAACTGGAGTCAACGCTATCCTGGCTAATGACGGCTGATAGCCAGAAACCTGTCCTAGGATGCTTGATTCCGGTCCGGGAAAGATGTGGCTTGGCAGTTCGGGCTGGACTGTTCCCATGAGGCACAGGGTCAAGGATGATTTGTATATGCCATGTCTCAACTGGGGTGGTGTGGAGTGCAAAACAAAACGATGGATTTAGGCCTAGATCTCTGTACTGGGGTGAATGTATGACATTGTTCTGCATTCTGTCCATTAACTGTTCTTTTTGCATTTATAACCCCAAGTGAGATGGGTATGCTCAGACGTGAGTCCCATGCTCTCCACACCACTGGAGTCAAGCTATCCTGGCTGAAGCCAGCTGATAGCCAGAAACTGGTCCTAGGATGCTTGATTCCAGTCCAGGAAAGACATGGCTTGGCAGTTCGGGAAGGACTGTTCCCATGAGGCACAGGGTCAAGACTGATTTGCATATGGCCATGTCTGAACTGGGGTGGTGTGGAGTGCAAAAAAACGATGGATTTAGGCCCAGATCTCTGTACTGGGGTGAATGTATGACATTGTTCTGCATTCTGTCCATCAACTGTTGGTTTTGCATTTGTCACCCCGAGTGGGATGGGTATGCTCAGATGTGAGTCCCATGCTCTCCACATCACTGGAGTAAAGCTATCCTGGCTGAAGACGGCTAATAGCTAGAAACTGGTCCTAGGATGCTTGATTCCGGTTCAGGAAAGACATGGCTTGGCAGTTCGGGCTGGACTGTTTCAATGAGGCACAGGGTCAAGGCTGATTTGCATATGGCCATGTTTGAACTGGGGTGGTGCGGAGTGCAAAAAAACGATGGATTTAGGCCCAGATCTCTGTACTGGGGTGAATGTATGACATTGTTCTGCATTCTGTCCATCAACTGTTGTTTTGCATTTGTCACCCTGAGTGGGATGGGTATGCTCAGACGTGAGTCCCATGCTCTCCATACCACTGGAGTCAAGCTATCCTAGCTGAAGACGGCTGATGGCCAGAAACCTGTCCTAGGATGCTTGATTCCACTCCAGGAAAGACGTGGCTGGGCAGTTCGGGCTGGATTGTTCCCATGAGGCACAGGGTAAAGGCTGATTTGCATATGGCCATGTCTGAACTGGGGTGGTGTGGAGTGCAAAAAAACGATGGATTTAGGCCCAGATCTCTGTACTGGGGTGAATGTATGACATTGTTCTGCATTCTGTCCATCAACTGTTGTTTTTGCATTTTTCACCCCAAGTGGGATGGGTATGCTCAGACGTGAGTGTAATGCTCTCCACACGACTGGAGTCAAGCTATCCTGGCTAATGACAGCTGATAGCCAGAAACCGGTCCTAGGATGCTTGATTCTGGTCCAGGAAAGACATGGCTTGGCAGTTCGGGCTGGACTGTTCCCATGAGGCACAGGGTCAAGGCTGATTTGCATATTGCCATGTCTGAACTGGGGTGGTGTGGAGTGCAGAAAAATGATGGATTTAGGCCCAGATCTCTGTACTGGGGTGAATGTATGACATTGTTCTGCATTCTGTCCATCAACTGTTGTTTTTGCATTTGTCACCCCAAGTGGGATGGGTATGCTCAGACGTGTGTCCCATGCTCTTCGCACCACTGGAGTCAAGCTATCCTGACTGAAGACGGCTGATAGCCAGAAACCGGTCCTAGGATGCTTGATTCCGGTCCAAGAAAGACATGGCTTGGCAGTTCGGGCTGGACTGTTCCCATGAGGCACAGGGTGAAGCCTGATTTGCATATGGCCATGTCTGAACTGGGGTGGTGTGGATTGCAAAAAAACGATGTATTTAGGCCCAGATCTCTGCACTGGGTTGAATGGATGACATTGTTCTTCATTCTGTCCATCAACGGTTGTTTTTGCATTTGTCATCCCGAGTGGGATGGGCATGCTCAGACGTGAGTCCCATGCTCTCCACACAACTGGAGTCAACGCTATCCTGGCTAATGACGGCTGATAGCCAGAAACCTGTCCTAGGATGCTTGATTCCGGTCCGGGAAAGATGTGGCTTGGCAGTTCGGGCTGGACTGTTCCCATGAGGCACAGGGTCAAGGATGATTTGTATATGCCATGTCTCAACTGGGGTGGTGTGGAGTGCAAAAAAACGATGGATTTAGGCCCAGATCTCTGTACTGGGGTGAATGTATGACATTGGTCTGCATTCTGTCCATCGACTGTTGTTTTTGCATTTTTCACCCCAAGTGGGATGGGTATGCTCAGACGTGAGTGTAATGCTCTCCACACGACTGGAGTTAAGCTATCCTGGCTAATGACAGCTGATAGCCAGAAACCGGTCCTAGGATGCTTGATTCTGGTCCAGGAAAGACATGGCTTGGCAGTTCGGGCTGGACTGTTCCCATGAGGCACAGGGTCAAGGCTGATTTGCATATTGCCATGTCTGAACTGGGGTGGTGTGGAGTGCAGAAAAATGATGGATTTAGGCCCAGATCTCTGTACTGGGGTGAATGTATGACATTGTTCTGCATTCTGTCCATCAACTGTTGTTTTTGCATTTGTCACCCCAAGTGGGATGGGTATGCTCAGACGTGTGTCCCATGCTCTTCGCACCACTGGAGTCAAGCTATCCTGACTGAAGACGGCTGATAGCCAGAAACCGGTCCTAGGATGCTTGATTCCGGTCCAAGAAAGACATGGCTTGGCAGTTCGGGCTGGACTGTTCCCATGAGGCACAGGGTGAAGCCTGATTTGCATATGGCCATGTCTGAACTGGGGTGGTGTGGATTGCAAAAAAACGATGGATTTAGGCCCAGATCTCTGCACTGGGTTGAATGGATGACATTGTTCTTCATTCTGTCCATCAACGGTTGTTTTTGCATTTGTCATCCCGAGTGGGATGGGCATGCTCAGACGTGAGTCCCATGCTCTCCACACAACTGGAGTCAACGCTATCCTGGCTAATGACGGCTGATAGCCAGAAACCTGTCCTAGGATGCTTGATTCCGGTCCGGGAAAGATGTGGCTTGGCAGTTCGGGCTGGACTGTTCCCATGAGGCACAGGGTCAAGGATGATTTGTATATGCCATGTCTGAACTGGGGTGGTGTGGAGTGGGAAAAAAACAATGGAATTAGGCCCAGATCTCTGCACTGGGGTGAATGTATGACATTGTTCTGCATTCTGTCCATCAACTGTTCTTTTTGCATTTATAACTCCAAGTGGGATGGGTTTGCTCAGACGTGAGTCCCATGCTCTCCACACCACTGGAGTCAAGCTATCCTGTCTGAAGACAGCTGATAGCCAGAAACTGGTCCCAGGATGCTTGATTCCAGTCCAGGAAAGACATGGCTTGGTAGTTCGGGCTGGACTGTTCCCAGGAGGCACAGGGTCAAGGCTGATTTGCATATGGCCATGTCTGAACTGGGATGGTGTGGAGTGCAAAAAAACGATGGATTTAGTCCCAGGTCGCTGTACTGGGGTGAATGTATGACATTGTTCTGCATTCTGTCCATCAACTGTTCTTTTTGTATTTATGACCCCAAGTGGGATGGGTTTGCTCAGACGTGAGTCCCATGCTCTCCACACCACTGGAGTCAAGCTATCCTGGCTGAAGACGGCTTATAGCCAGAAACCGGTCCTAAGATTCTTGATTCTGGTCCAGCAAAGACATGCTTGGCAGTTCGGCCTGGACTGTTCCCATGAGGCACAGAGTCAAGGCTGATATGCATAAGGCCATGTCTGAACTGGGGTGGTGTGGAGTGCAAACAAACGATGGTTTTTTGCCCTGATCTCTGTACTGGGGTGAATGTATGACATTGTTCTGCATTCTGTCCATCAACTGTTGAGTTTGCATTTGTCACCCCGAGCGGGATGGGTATGCTCAGACATTAGTCCCATGCTCTTCACACCACTGGAGTCAAGCTATTCTGGCTGTAGACAGCTGATAGCCAGAAACTGGTCCTAGGATGCTTGCTTCCGGTCCAGGAAAGACATGGCTTGGCAGTTCGGGCCGGACTGTTCCCATGAGGCACAGGGTCAATGCTGATTTGCATATGGCCATGTCTGAACTGGGGTGGTGTGGAGTCCATAAAAATGATGGATTTAGGCCCACATCTCTGTACTGGGGTGAATGTATGACATTGTTCTGAATTCTGTCCATCAACTGTTGTTTTTGCATTCGTCACCCCAAGTGAGATGGGTATGCTCAGACGTGAGTCCCATGCTCTCCACATCACTGGAGTCAAGCTATCCTGGTTTAAGACGGCTGATAGCCAGAATCCGGTCCTAGGATGCTTGACTCCGGTCCAGGAAAGACATGGCTTGGCAGTTCGAGCTGGACTGTTCCCATGAGGCACAGGGTCAAGGCTGATTTGCATATGGCCATGTCTGAACTGGGGTGGTGTGGAGTGCAAAAAAACGATGGATTTAGGCCCAGATCTCTGTACTGGGGTGAATGTATGACATTGTTCTGCATTCTGTCCATCAACTGTTGGTTTTGCATTTGTCACCCCGAGTGGGATGGGTATGCTCAGACGTGAGTCCCATGCTCTCCACACCAATGGAGTCAAGCTATCCTGGCTGAAGACGGCTTATAGCCAGAAACCGGTCCTAAGATTCTTGATTCTGGTCCAGGAAAGACATGCTTGGCAGTTCGGGCTGGACTGTTCCCATGAGGCACAGGGTCAAGGCTGATATGCATAAGGCCATGTCTGAACTGGGGTGGTGTGGGGTGCAAAAAAATGATGGATTTAGGCCCTGATCTCTGTACTGGGGTGAATGTATGACATTGTTCAGTATTCTGTCCATCAACTGTTGTTTTTGCATTTGTCACCCCGAGTGAGATGGGTATGCTCAGACGTGTGTCACATGCTCTTCACACCACAGGAGTCAAGCTATACTGACTGAAGACGGCTGATAGCCAGAAACCGGTCCTAGGATGCTTGATTCTGGTCCAGGAAAGACATGGCTTGGCAGTTCGGGCTGGACTGTTCCCATGAGGCACAGGGTCAAGGCTGATTTGCATATTGCCATGTCTGAAATGGGGTGGTGTGGAGTGCAGAAAAATGATGGATTTTGGCCCAGATCTCTGTACTGGGGTGAATGTATGACATTGTTCTGCATTCTGTCCATCAACTGTTGTTTTTGCATTTGTCACCCCAAGTGGGATGGGTATGCTCAGACGTGTGTCCCATGCTCTTCGCACCACTGGAGTCAAGCTATCCTGACTGAAGACGGCTGATAGCCAGAAACCTAGGATGCTTGATTCCGGTCCAAGAAAGACATGGCTTGGCAGTTCGGGCTGGACTGTTCCCATGAGGCACAGGGTGAAGCCTGATTTGCATATGGCCATGTCTGAACTGGGGTGGTGTGGATTGCAAAAAAACGATGGATTTAGGCCCAGATCTCTGCACTGGGTTGAATGGATGACATTGTTCTTCATTCTGTCCATCAACGGTTGTTTTTGCATTTGTCATCCCGAGTGGGATGGGCATGCTCAGACGTGAGTCCCATGCTCTCCACACAACTGGAGTCAACGCTATCCTGGCTAATGACGGCTGATAGCCAGAAACCTGTCCTAGGATGCTTGATTCCGGCCTGGGAAAGATGTGGCTTGGCAGTTCGGGCTGGACTGTTCCCATGAGGCACAGGGTCAAGGATGATTTGTATATGCCATGTCTCAACTGGGGTGGTGTGGAGTGCAAAACAAAATGATGGATTTAGGCCCAGATCTCTGTACTGGGGTGAATGTATGACATTGTTCTGCATTCTGTCCATTAACTGTTCTTTTTGCATTTATCACCCCAAGTGAGATGGGTATGCTCAGACGTGAGTCCCATGCTCTCCACACCACTGGAGTCAAGCTATCCTGGCTGAAGACAGCTGATAGCCAGAAACTGGTCCTAGGATGCTTGATTCCAGTCCAGGAAAGACATGGCTTGGCAGTTCGGGATGGACTGTTCCCATGAGGCACAGGGTCAAGACTGATTTGCATATGGCCATGTCTGAACTGGGGTGGTGTGGAGTGCAAAAAAACGATGGATTTAGGCCCAGATCTCTGTACTGGGGTGAATGTATGACATTGTTCTGCATTCTGTCCATCAACTGTTGGTTTTGCATTTGTCACCCCGAGTGGGATGGGTATGCTCAGACGTGAGTCCCATGCTCTCCACACCAATGGAGTCAAGCTATCCTGGCTGAAGACAGCTTATAGCCAGAAACCGGTCCTAAGATTCTTGATTCTGGTCCAGGAAAGACATGCTTGGCAGTTCGGGCTGGACTGTTCCCATGAGGCACAGGGTCAAGGCTGATATGCATAAGGCCATGTCTGAACTGGGGTGGTGTGGGGTGCAAAAAAATGATGGATTTTTGCCCTGATCTCTGTACTGGGGTGAATGTATGACATTGTTCAGCATTCTGTCCATCAACTGTTGTTTTTGCATTTGTCACCCCGAGTGAGATGGGTATGCTCAGACATTAGTCCCATGCTCTTCACACCACTGGAGTCAAGCTATTCTGGCTGTAGACAGCTGATAGCCAGAAACCGGTCCTAGGATGCTTGATTCCGGTCCAGGAAAGACATGGCTTGGCAGTTCAGGCTGGACTGTTCCCATGAGGCACAGGGTCAACCTTGATTTGCATATGGCCATGTCTGAACTGGGGTGGGGCGGAGTGCAAAAAAACGATGGATTTAGGCCCAGATCTCTGTCCTGGGGTCAATGTATGACATTGTTCTGCATTCTGTCCATCAACTGTTGAGTTTGCATTTGTCACCCCGAGTGGAATGGGTATGCTCAGACATTAGTCCCATGCTCTTCACACCACTGGAGTCAAGCTATTCTGGCTGTAGACAGCTGATAGCCAGAAACCGGTCTTAGGATGCTTGATTTCGGTCCAGGAAAGACATGGCTTGGCAGTTCAGGCTGGACTGTTCCCATGAGGCACAGGGTCAAGGCTGATTTGCATATGGATATGTCTGAACTGGGGTGGGGTGGAGTGCAAAAAAGCGATGGATTTAGGCCCAGATCTCTGTACTTGGGTGAATGTATGACATTGTTCTGCATTCTGTTCATCAACTGTTGTTTTTGCATTTGTCACCCCGAGTGGGATGGGTTTGCTCAGACGTGAGTCCCATGCTCTCCACACCACTGGAGTCAAGCTATCCTGTCTGACGACGGCTGATGGCCAGAAACCGGTCCTAGGATGCTTGATTCCGGTCCAGGAAAGACATGGCTTGGCAGTTCAGGCTGGACTGTTCCCATGAGGCCCAGGGTCAAGGCTGATTTGCATATGCCATGTCTGAACTGGGGTGGTGTGGAGTGGGAAAAAAACAATGGAATTAGGCCCAGATCTCTGCACTGGGGTGAATGTATGACATTGTTCTGCATTCTGTCCATCAACTGTTCTTTTTGCATTTATAACTCCAAGTGGGATGGGTTTGCTCAGACGTGAGTCCCATGCTCTCCACACCACTGGAGTCAAGCTATCCTGTCTGAAGACAGCTGATAGCCAGAAACTGGTCCCAGGATGCTTGATTCCAGTCCAGGAAAGACATGGCTTGGTAGTTCGGGCTGGACTGTTCCCAGGAGGCACAGGGTCAAGGCTGATTTGCATATGGCCATGTCTGAACTGGGATGGTGTGGAGTGCAAAAAAACGATGGATTTAGTCCCAGGTCGCTGTACTGGGGTGAATGTATGACATTGTTCTGCATTCTGTCCATCAACTGTTCTTTTTGTATTTATGACCCCAAGTGGGATGGGTTTGCTCAGACGTGAGTCCCATGCTCTCCACACCACTGGAGTCAAGCTATCCTGGCTGAAGACGGCTTATAGCCAGAAACCGGTCCTAAGATTCTTGATTCTGGTCCAGGAAAGACATGCTTGGCAGTTCGGCCTGGACTGTTCCCATGAGGCACAGAGTCAAGGCTGATATGCATAAGGCCATGTCTGAACTGGGGTGGTGTGGAGTGCAAACAAACAATGGATTTTTGCCCTGATCTCTGTACTGGGGTGAATGTATGACATTGTTCTGCATTCTGTCCATCAACTGTTGAGTTTGCATTTGTCACCCCGAGCGGGATGGGTATGCTCAGACATTAGTCCCATGCTCTTCACACCACTGGAGTCAAGCTATTCTGGCTGTAGACAGCTGATAGCCAGAAACCGGTCCTAGGATGCTTGACTCCGGTCCAGGAAAGACATGGCTTGGCAGTTCGAGCTGGACTGTTCCCATGAGGCACAGGGTCAAGGCTGATTTGCATATGGCCATGTCTGAACTGGAGTGGTGTGGAGTGCAAAAAAACGATGGATTTAGGCCCAGATCTCTGTACTGGGGTGAATGTATGACATTGTTCTGCATTCTGTCCATCAACTGTTGGTTTTGCATTTGTCACCCCGAGTGGGATGGGTATGCTCAGACGTGAGTCCCATGCTCTCCACACCAATGGAGTCAAGCTATCCTGGCTGAAGACGGCTTATAGCCAGAAACCGGTCCTAAGATTCTTGATTCTGGTCCAGGAAAGACATGCTTGGCAGTTCGGGCTGAACTGTTCCCATGAGGCACAGGGTCAAGGCTGATATGCATAAGGCCATGTCTGAACTGGGGTGGTGTGGGGTGCAAAAAAATGATGGATTTAGGCCCTGATCTCTGTACTGGGGTGAATGTATGACATTGTTCAGTATTCTGTCCATCAACTGTTGTTTTTGCATTTGTCACCCCGAGTGAGATGGGTATGCTCAGACGTGTGTCACATGCTCTTCACACCACAGGAGTCAAGCTATACTGACTGAAGACGGCTGATAGCCAGAAACCGGTCCTAGGATGCTTGATTCCGGTCTAGAAAAGACATGGCTTGGCAGTTCGGGCTGGACAGTTCCCATGAGGCACAGGGTCAACCTTGATTTGCATATGGCCATGTCTGAACTGGGGTGGGGTGGAGTGCAAAAAAACGATGGATTTAGGCCCAGATCTCTGACCTGGGGTCAATGTATGACATTGTTCTGCATTCTGTCCATCAACTGTTGAGTTTGCATTTGTCACCCCGAGTGGAATGGGTATGCTCAGACATTAGTCCCATGCTCTTCACACCACTGGAGTCAAGCTATTCTGGCTGTAGACAGCTGATAGCCAGAAACCGGTCCTAGGATGCTTGATTCCGGTCCAGGAAAGACATGGCTTGGCAGTTCAGGCTGGACTGTTCCCATGAGGCACAGGGTCAAGGCTGATTTGCATGTGGCCATGTCTGAACTGGGATGGGGTGGAGTTCAAAAAAACGATGGATTTAGGCCCAGATCTCTGTACTTGGGTGAATGTATGACATTCTTCTGCATTCTGTCCATCAACTGTTGTTTATGCATTTGTCACCCCAAGTGGGATGAGTTTGCTCAGACGTGAGTCCCATACTCTCCACACCACTAGAGTCAAGCTAACCTGGCTAATGACGGCTGCTAGCCAGAAACCGGTCCTAGGATGCTTGATTCCGGTCCAGGAAAGACATGGCTTGGCAGTTTGAGCTGGACTGTTCCCATGAGGCACAGGGTGAAGCCTGATTTGCATATGGCCATGTCTGAACTGTGGTGGTGTGGATTGCAAAAAAACGATGGATTTAGGCCCAGATCTCTGCACTGGGTTGAATGGATGACAATGTTCTTCATTCTGTCCATTAACTGTTCTTTTTGCATTTGTCACCCCGAGTGAGATGGGTATGCTCAGACGTGTGTCCCATGCTCTTCACACCACAGGAGTCAAGCTATACTGACTGAAGACGGCTGATAGCCAGAAACCGGTCCTAGGATGCTTGATTCCGGTCCACGAAAGCTATGAAGATGGCACTGAAGTGTCACGAATTCACATACATTTTTTCTTTTTTTCTTTTTTAAATTTCTGCCTCCTTCTCAGTGTCAGTAGCAGTAGTTTTAGTATTGTTTTCTTTACAGTTGATTTTCTTTTCTCTCACTTTAAGGAATCGAACCTTCAAAAACAGAGAGACGCAATTAAGGTAAAAATATTGGTATATAACAACACCATGGAAAGGGATAAATTCTTTGTCAGTTTTAGTCCCAGCTTTCCTTTACAATCACTGTACAAATAAAGATTTGAAAAATAAAAATGTAAGAAAGAAAATGGATGGAACTCAACTTTCACTTACATTTTACAACCTGCACCTAGGCCTCACACTTTGTTTTGAAACAAACCTATTTGACCCTTTCTGTACCAAGGATGTAACAGTCACTTCCACCAACACTGTGGCCATGTGCCAAAGACATAATCATTACGTCCTCTGCACACGTCCAGGAAATACCTCCCGTGTTTCCAGCCGTGGGATTTCAATTTTTCTGGGGTTTTGTGTTTTGATTTTCCACCCTTGAAAGCAGGGGAAGAACTTCCCCTGCCATTTGTATCGGGAGACATGGGGGGATGCTCAGTGTTTGTGGCTCCCTGCGGATTCCAGAACTTTCAGAACTGAAATGGGAGGAAAATGTGTTTTTTATAGTCAATGTTTGAGGTTTGCAAGGGATTCTGGGTAATACCATGTGGTGAGAGCCATGCAATTAAGCCCTTCCTGGATAGCCCTCGGTTCGCTAGGTTTCCCCGGATGCTGGCCGAGCTAGGGTTCAAAATCTAAGGGAACAAAAATGGTAGAACAAGTGTTATGACCCTTTTTTTGAGGCCAGAGAGTCTTTATCCTTGTGGCAGGGCCCAGGAGCAACAACCGGGCCCAAGGGCCCAGCGAGGCCCCGGGAAGGGCTCTCCCACCCCGGGCTCCATCCTCCCGCACTGCCAAGTGCCAGGGTCAATGTTTCATCCGGCCGGGAGATGCTTCCCCTGTTTGGCTGGGTTCAGAAGCTCTGACCGGGTGAGGGCCCCCCATCCTCGGCTCTGCTTTCTGGCCCACCACGTGGCAAAGCACCCGGGACAGGTTACCACAAGCCTTGGAGGACTTCCCTTTGTGTTCTGGTCCAGGACCTTTGACCGAACCTCAGGGCCCCGCAAGGCCTGAGGTAATATGAATTTTTATGGTCAATTGTGTCCCCTAACGTAGACCCCAGCGGCTCCATGTACGTGCTTCAAGTACATGTATGTTCCCTCCACAACCAGCTATGAAGACGCAAATACATTTGCGTCCAACGTTAATATGTCCTCTTTCAGATCCTCCATGAATGGGTCGAATATTCAGTTCCTAAGTATGCCGTGCCACCGTCTTTGCATGGTGCACTTTCACGTTTTTCTGGCTCTGGCGAGTTAGGCCCTGATTCCTGCCATCGAGCCCTTTCTGCCTTCTGTCTCTGAAAAGCTGCAACCTGGATCCGCATCCATGACCCTTACCCTACTCCCTGTGCGGTGAGCGGTGCCTGGTTCGGCCTGCTTGCCTGCCAAGACTGTATTTTGCCTTCAAGTTATCTGCTCCGCTCCTCGAAAATACATTCCTGTCTAGTGTTTTAGGAAAACATCTCCCCAGCTGCAGAGCAAAGGGCCCGGCCTTTCTGTCTCCGTGCAAGTAATTCATTGCTCCTGTTACCATGGTAGGCCCATGGCCCCTCGCATCTCACGTAGACACGTAGACACATATGCACGCACTAGCAGTCAGTATAGAATAGCCTTTGCCCGAGAGACCTTTCCTTCTAGATAATACAGTTCCTCAAACTCAAGATATTAGATATGATTTGGGTTTAGGTTGTTCTGACACGCCAGACTTCTGTCTCCACGTATGGTGCTAAATGTCAAGTCCCCTTCACCCTCCAGTTTCACGTCAATCACACGTCATGCTGCTGCGCGCGCATCTCTGCCACATATTTCTGCTGACACTGCAGGATTCCTCTATGGATCCACCCACCTGTGACACTTTCATGTGATGTTGTCTAGCACACACCTCCGTGTACGCCCTCGTGCACGCCTTCTGTTATGTACATGTGTTCTTATCTTTTTTCTCTCAGCTGTTACGCCTTCTGTATCCATCACCATTAAATGCATTTACTATATATATTGTACCCTGTTAATAAAGCATTGTCTATCCCTTCCTGAACCTTCGTGGTGATGGAACATGATACCTGGTTCGAACCAATTCCTTTTTAAGGAATAAAACCCTTATAAACTCAGATGCCACGGACTCTGCCTCTCATTTTTGATTGAGTTATTCTTATTGAACTTCGCCGCATAGAAATTCCGCATAGGTAAATTATATTTACCACATAATTGGCGCCCGAACAGGGACCCCTCCCCCACCTTACGCGCCGGCGGTGCGTTGCAGGCCTGGTCCCCTGCCACAGCCGTGACGGACAACTACGCGTATCCGCAGGATTTCCTGTATCTCCCTCAGGCCAACGGAGGTGACTGAGGCTGCGATCGACACCCAGACGAGGCGGTGAGGAGTGCGGAGGATCCTGACCAGAGCCCAGCCGAGAGAGCAAGGTCCGAGGTGTTCAGAGGCCCACCAGTCCCGAGGTTCCGAAGTACCTACGTCACGAGTCGAGTCGAGTCCAGTCCGGTCCAGTCCAGTGTCGAGTTTCCGAGGCCTTCCGTTCCGTGCTTCCCGGTGAGTACCGTTGCTGGGGACGCATCTAGACGGGTGCATTAATTTGTGTCCGGTCAAGACGGGTTTGGGTACACAGACCCGGTCTGCACTGTTTAGCAGTGTATCTGTACTGTTTAGCAGTATATCAAGTATTTAGCTATCAAGTTATTGTTCGTTTTTTGAAATGTTTTAATGTGTTTTAATGTCGTGGTATGAGTGATTGTTTGATTTTCATTACTGTGTTTATTGTATTAGTGGTGTCCAAACCCGAGTAAGTATCAAGTAAAGTATCAAGTATCACAGCTAAAAATGCCGCTGTTTTCTAAACTGAAACAGATAGGAACTAGAAAAGGGATACTCGAGGAAGCTGTTCCCATCCCACCCAGGGACACTCCAGGATATTTTATGTACCACAAGCACGGCTTAGACGCTGTATTATATCTCGACTTGTGGGTGGATTACACTAAGGATTTAGCAGAGAATCAGAGATGGCCCGTTACAGGGACATGGGATGCCGATTGCATCATGAGAGTAGAAGAAGCATTATGGAAAAAGAAAGCCAGACAGTCACAGAAAGATGCCATTGAACTATGGCGAAAAAGAATCACACAGACGGACAGAGAAAGCACTCAGAAAAGCAGAGAAAAGTAGAGAGGATTCTGAAAAAGCCAAAGAAAAAGAACTACTAGAAGAAGGGGAACGAGTTAAAATGGAACAACACGATAGATGGAGTAATGCCATTATGACAGGATTGTATCCAGTCCTGGCCGAGGGCCTGCCCAAGGCGACCCCGGAAGTACCAAAAGATCTGCCCCCTCCATTGGTTCCGACCAAATTACGTCACAAGACCGCAGCAGATATTTTCCTTTCTTCCTATTTAGACGACGTAGCTCCCGAATATACTAATGTCCCACCTGCACCTGTACCCGATCATCGGCCCCCAGGTCCGCAACAGCTTACCCCTCCCGGTCGGCTTCCTCCACCCTTACCTGCACCCCCTATTAATCCGCATAATCCTTTTGGGCCTGACACAGCCCTACCGACAGGTGATGCTCAAGCCTCCGCCTCAGGAGGTGCATCAGGAGGTTACCATACCCCGCCACCAGTACAGCGATTAACTATCAGAGAACTAGCAATGCAACGTACCCCGAGAGCAGTTCCAATTGAAAAACTTAAAGAGTATCTTACAGACTGTAGATATGATCCAGTACCAGGCAAGGATGGTTGCATGATATTAGCCTCAATCCGTATAAGACGTGCTGCAAACTTTTTAGTTTTATTTCCAGGAATGAAAAATCATCTAGACAGGATATATTGTTTTGTTCAGACTGGGGAGGGTCAGGAATGTATTCAGGAGGCCATGGCACATGAGAAAGTAGACATTCAAAGTATGATTTTAAGATTCCTCATAAACTGTTTCATAAGAGAACGAGACCGGCCTGGTGTAAATAAAGAAGAGATGGAGGTACTAACTACATGGGGCCAGAATATTGCAGACGGAAAACATGATAAACAGAAATGTATAGAGGCCATGTACAGAAAAATTCGTAAAGAGATAACAGTATTTCATGAAAAAGAGAAAGCTGAAAGTGAAGCAGATGCTGACAAGAATGAATCCTCACAGGAGGATGAGCCAGATAATACAGGAATAGTAGCATATGTAGGAAAGGGTAGACCTTTTAATAAAACGATACGCCCAGAAAACAAGAGACTTTTTCACGCTGCCATGTCAGATCCGAAGACTCCCGAACATCTATTTCAGGCTACCGATAAAATACTTCAAGAACGAATGGGGTACCATGTACTCGATTCCATGGACGAACAAGAATTAGCCAGGTCAGCTGTACAATGGGCTGACAATTCTGATAAATATAATGATGACGCAGTAGCGCAAACATTTTTGAATCTTTCCCCAGACGAACAGCTGGTATGTACATGATACAGCACCTCCTTATATTGTATAAGAGCCAACATTCTGATCCAGGTCCCTTACCTGATGTACTAATAGAGTTACTCATGAATAAATGGAGAGGCCTGGGTACCGATTTAATTAAAGTAATTCTAGAACATCGACACAAATATAGTGCCTTTCTGAATCCACAGTTTGTTTCAGCTCCACCCCCAGAAAGAAAAATGTTTTACATAGACAGACAGAATCCCTTGCGAGAAGTACATCCAGTCAGGAATGATGATAATACCCTTAGACGTGTGTTTGTGTACACGCCCATAACTAAAATGGAATTATTGGAAATGAAGAAACTAGTGCCCAGTCACGATAAAGACCCTGCAGGTTTCCACCGTGAAATAAAAGACATGTTACTCATGGGTGATTATACCTATCCCGACATTATGAAAATATTGAAAGTTTTATTACCTGCCGGTATTTACGAGAAACTCAAAGAAAAAGAATGGGAGGTGGGAGACACAAAGATTGATTGGGCTGCATTAGAAAATGAAGAAGAGACTCGAACCCCAGGGTTGGGTCTTGGGGACAAAACTAAAGCGTTACCAGGATTGTTAGTACAAGTATTGTCAAGGTTATTAGCAACTAAAAAGGAGGATTGGGATGCAATCTCAGCCTGTAAACAGAAACCCGACGAAGACACTAGTGATTTTTATTCCCGATTTGAGAAATGTTTTATTATTAATAGTGGCCTGAAAGCTAGTAGCGAGTCATACCCACACCTTTTTGTATCTAAACTAGTCGAGAATTCTCTGCCCCAAGTTAAGAATCGTGTACTGAAAGTCGAGAGCACATGGCAAGCAAACACGCCTTCACAAATGTTACAAATGTTACAGTACCACCAGAACAGGATTAGAGAAGAACATGATCACGAACAAAGACGTATGAAAGACACGAAAATGAAAATGTTAGTTGCTCAGTCAGTTCCAGGTGACGGTCAGAAAAAGGGCATGACACAGTCCAATAATTCAGCAGCTCCTGTTAAAGGGACATGCAACTATTGTAAACAGCCAGGCCACTATATAAACGATTGTGCAGTTTTGAAACACAATATATCTACAGGTAAAACTAAGGAAAGACCCCGTCAACCTAGACAAGACCAGGCCCAACAACACGTACCACAGAATGTACAGCCTATGCATGCTCCACAACAGACAGTACAGACCGTAGCGGTACCACAGCCCCAACCGATTGCCGCAACACAACATGCAACTCAGCAGATGTACCAGTATGCACAAACTGATTACCCCGATTATCAGCGATATACATGAAACAGCCTAGAGAGGGAGGTTGGCTTGCCTCTTATTGAGGTTCCTGTAGATCAAGAGGGTCCTTATGTACATAGTCAAGTATTAGGAAAAGATAGAAAGTTTTTGATTGACACAGGGGCAAGCAGAACAACAATCAGTCACGACGAGGTTCCAGGGGCACCCCTCTCAGGCTCACAGAATGTTTCCCTTGGATTTTCAGGCAAGCCTATTGTAAATGAAGTATCGAAACCAGTACCACTTTTAGTTGGTCCGTTGTCTCGCACTACAGATTTATTGCTCACAAAATCATGTCCAGAAAACTTATTAGGCATCAAGACACTGAAGGCTCTAGGAGCTGTAATCTGTTGTTCTCCGGAAGGAGTAAGATTGTTTTTGCGTGACTTTAAGGGTCACTATGTGTTGAGAGATATTGATCCCAGATTACAGAATGTTCCTGCACATTTATGGGCACAAGGCCCCACTGATGTAGGTTGTATGCACATCACTCCATATCGTGTCACACTCAAACCAGGAGTAGTACTACCACGAATACGACAATACAAGTTACCACCAGATGCTGTAGTGGCTTTAGTGAAAATCATTGACGAGCTCATTGCACAAGGAGTGGTTGTAGAAACTAACTCGAATCTATGTAATTCCCCTATCATTCCGATTCTTAAACGTACTGATCCAAATGCACCTCCAGTTTATCGATTAGTGATTGTATTGAAGTCATTACCATCACGACGAAACCCAGACAAGACTTGACAGATACTGCATTACCAGATCCAGACCTGACACTTTATGTGGATGGTTCATGTATGAGAACAAGTACAGGAGAGTTAGTGGCCGTATATGCAGTCACGACAGAAACTGAAGTCATAGAAACGAATTGTATTGACACCCTGTCAGCCCAAGCAGCAGAGCTCACCGCTCTGACTCAAGCCTGTATTCGAGCAGAGAACAAGAGAGTTAACATATACACAGATTCACGTTATGCTTTCGGAGTCGTACACGACTTCGGTGTACTCTGGCGAGAGAGAGGTTTCTTGACCTCTCATGGAGCCAAAATTCAGCACGGTTCCCTCATTCAAGCTCTGTTAGATGCAATACATTTGCCTACAGCGATATCCATCATGAAGTGCAAGGCACATACGAAAGTCACAGATATCATTTCCCAGGGTAACGACCTGGCAGACCGAACAGCCAAACATACAGCTCAGATTCAGGCTCACGCAACTGACCTGACAAAGACAATAGTTCCAACACCGACACATTGCATGACAGTTAGAGATCCCGCCCTAGATGTAATTGACATACAGACACATGCTACACCAGACGAAATCAAGAAATGGATTGAACTAGAAGGGGTCCAGACAGAACAGGGATGGATGACGAAGGGGAAAGCCACATGGTTTCTCCCTGACTCTATGGTTCAAGTTATCATTAACACAGTACATAGTCCTGCACATTTAGGAGAAAAAGCCATGTTAGACAGTATTCAAAACCTTTGGTTCAATAAACATTTACGAGCAGCAGCCAAACAGAAAGTGCGTACTTGCATGATCTGTTGTCAGTTCAACCCAGGTAAAAGCATTCCCGTAGAGCAAGGTGGATTTCATCCTCCCGATCACCCTTTTGAAGTCCTCCAGATGGATTATATCCAGATGGAGCGTTGTCGAGGATTCAAATATGTTCTCGTAGTTGTATGTGCACTTTCCCGTTGGACAGAAGCATATCCAGTCCCAGATTACACTGCTCCGACCACTGCCAAGCAGCTGGTACGTGAATTCTTCCCCAGGTATGGCTTGCCCCGTATCGTATACTCAGATAACGGTCAGCCATTCTCGTCCGAGCTTATGAAGCAGGTATCACTCCTGCTAGGTTATCAATGGAAGTTCCACTGTGTCCGACATCCCGAGGCAGCAGGTCTCGTCGAGCGACATAATCAGACCCTGAAAATTCGCCTTGGCAAGATCTGTAGAGAGAAAGGCGTTGACTGGATAGTAGCTTTACCAGTTGCACTCTTTTACGTAAGAATGATAGCGCATTCAAGAACAGGGCTATCCCCGTATGAGGTGGTCTTTGGTAGGCCACCGAATATGTGGGGGACGCCTCTGCCTCGTAAAATCACTGATGTTGACTGTACTATGCTGACAGATTACCTTGCCTCCTTGATGTCTGCACTACAATCTTGTCGTTCACAGGTAGCTGCAGCCTTTCCCGACAACACCGAGGTGAAGCCCCACGAGATCGTCCCTGGTGACCTGGTGCTCGTGAGGAACTTTGACAGGAGGAGTCCGCTGGAGCCCCGTTGGCAGGCGCCGAAGCTCGTGTTATTAACAACAAGGACCGCGGTAAAGGTGGAGGGCCGCAAGGGCTGGCTCCACTCGAGTCACATAAAAAAACACTATGGACTGCCTCCGAAACTAGACTCCCAGCCCTGCCCCCTTCCAGAGACTGATACTAAACTTCCCCTGGTAGAGAAAACTCCTTCCCAGGAATTTCGCATGAAGTTGAGGTCTAGCAAGTCAGACAGTTTAATTGTTTAAGTCCTCCCCTAGGTGAATCGGTTAGACAAGTTCCTGACATGTATCCGCTAGACCCCAATAGAGAGAGAGATAGACAGAAACAGATCAAGAAACATGAATATTGTAAATCTCTCCGTAGTCACTGCATTGTGACATTATTGATTATGTTTTTTCTGAGTCTTATGATTATTGCTGCAAGTATACTGCTTCACATGTACTTTCCTATTTTCAAACGTGCACATTCTTCCTCAAATGTCACTGCCGAACATACTTTCAGTGAACTACCCCTGCACGAGTTATCTTACCGACTTGCGCTGCGCAACAATACATTCATCAGTATGTTACGCCATTCCCATCAGACCAGCAATGCTACCAATTGTTGGATATGTGGCCGACTACCTCCCTATCAGAAGTAAAAGGGAGTTTTGCCCCTCTTTCCGTACCCGTTCACACACAATGGTTCCTGTGGTGCATGGTTTAGTTTAACGAACTCTTTAGATTCTGATTCCGTAGTTTACCAGGGCAGTTGGGTATGGGGAAATCTGAACACAGTTCTGCATAAAGTATGTTTCCCTGACAAGGAGGGTCTTCCCCAAAGGACAGGGACTGATCTAGAAAATGAAGTATATGGATTAGGTAACTTTACACTCAACCTCATGATTCTGAATGTCCAGTCCGAAACCGAACCAGTCTTGCCCGCAATGTCAGTATTACCAGTTAAAGGTGAATTATGTGTCAGAAAGAATGGTTCAGTACACCTGGGTCATAGTAGATGTACTACTGTGATCGAATTCAGTGATAAAGGCAAGTCTACATTTAAAGCTTCCCGTCATTCCTATTTCATTTGTGGTCATACAGCATATATACGCTTACCTCTAGATTGGGATGGTACTTGTTACATTGCATTCCTTCTGCCACATCTTTTCCTAGCCCCTTCTGATTATCATAGGGACTCCCATCTAGTACACATTAGACCCAAGAGAGATCTCCCGATTGTCGACTACACTGAAACGGCATGGGAGCAGTATACAGACTTCAATAAAGGTTTCTTTCCCTATTTAGGTGCTGCCTTTAATAGTAAACTGATACGTAAATTAACCAGAACCCTCGAAGCAGTAGTGAATGAAACTACTTCCGCCCTAGGCAACTTAACAGAGGAGCAGTCTGCTATGCGGATTGTTGTTCTTCAAAATCCTCTTGTCCCTGACGTCATCCTGGCCGATAGGGGCGGAGCTTGTAGAGTCATCGGATCGAGTTGCTGTGTTTTCATTCCAGAAAACGCACCATCAGTATATAGAGCCATAACTCGTCTCCATAAGATTGCAAGTCAGATACACCAGAATCCAGGCACCTGGACTTGGTCCGGTTGGTTCTGGAGCGTGTTATCAGCCTGGGGATGGAAAGTTCTATCCTTCCTCGGAATAGCCCTTCTCATAGTGTTCAGTTGTTGCCTATGTTTACAATGTGGGCCAGCGATTTGCGGCTTGTGCGCCACATCATGTATTCCTCATTCAAGTCCACGTTCAAAATCCCGCCAGAAGAAGGAAGAGCAAATGATGTTATATGAACAAATTGATAGACTAATGAAGATCGATATATCATGAAGGGTCCGTAGGGGACAAGGAGGGAATGAGGTAATATGAATTTTTATGGTCAATTGTGTCCCCTAACGTAGACCCCAACGGCTCCATGTACGTGCTTCAAGTACATGTATGTTCCCTCCACAACCAGCTATGAAGACGCAAATACATTTGCGTCCAACGTTAATATGTCCTCTTTCAGATCCACCATGAATGGGTCGAATATTCAGTTCCTAAGTATGCCGTGCCACCGTCTTTGCATGGTGCACTTTCACGTTTTTCTGGCTCTGGCGAGTTAGGCCCTGATTCCTGCCATCGAGCCCTTTCTGCCTTCTGTCTCTGAAAAGCCGCAACCTGGATCCGCATCCATGACCCTTACCCTACTCCCTGTGCGGTGAGCGGTGCCTGGCTCGGCCTGCTTGCCTGCCAAGACTGTATTTTGCCTTCAAGTTATCTGCTCCGCTCCTCGAAAATACATTCCTGTCTAGTGTTTTAGGAATACATCTCCCCAGCTGCAGAGCAAAGGGCCCGGCCTTACTGTCTCCGTGCAAGTAATTCATTGCTCCTGTTACCATGGTAGGCCCATGGCCCCTCGCATCTCACGTAGACACGTAGACACATATGCACGCACTAGCAGTCAGAATAGAATAGCCTTTGCCCGAGAGACCTTTCCTTCTAGATAATACAGTTCCTCAAACACAAGATATTAGATATGATTTGGGTTTAGGTTGTTCTGACACGCCAGACTTCTGTCTCCACGTATGGTGCTAAATGTCAAGTCCCCTTCACCCTCCAGTTCCACGTCAATCACACGTCATGCTGCTGCGCGCGCATCTCTGCCACATATTTCTGCTGACACTGCAGGATTCCTCTATGGATCCACCCACCTGTGACACTTTCATGTGACGTTGTCTAGCACACACCTCCGTGTACGCCCTCGTGCACGCCTTCTGTTACGTACATGTGTTCTTATCTTTTTTCTCTCAGCTGTTACGCCTTCTGTATCCATCACCATTAAATGCATTTACTATATATATTGTACCCTGTTAATAAAGCATTGTCTATCCCTTCCTGAACCTTCGTGGTGATGGAACATGATACCTGGTTCGAACCAATTCCTTTTTAAGGAATAAAACCCTTATAAACTCAGATGCCACGGACTCTGCCTCTCATTTTTGATTGAGTTATTCTTATTGAACTTTGCCGCATAGAAATTCCGCATAGGTAAATTATATTTACCACAGGCCTTGGGGCATGCGCTCCCGCCCTGGTCTCCATCCTCCAGCCCTGAAAACAGT